>NC_056748.1:55378231-55470731 GCF_019279795.1 Protopterus annectens | reverse complement strand
TGCGCTTAATATGTATGTTCAGTGATCAAAGTTAGTTTCCCAGGTTGTTAGTTGCCGACCTTTATAACAATTTTAAGTAGTTTTAATTTTTATATGTCAGAGACTGCATGTTGCTTAGTAAATTTATGCATGTTGGAAGAGAAAAGACGTGAGGAAATGTGTGTGCTTAGCAAGACAACAGAGAGAGAGAGAGCCACAAAGCCATCTTCAATAAAATGCATTCTAAAAATCTGAGTTTTTATCATGTCAAAGCAGAACAGCTGGAAACAGTGCCTAAGGTTTTAAATTAGTGTCATGAAGTTTGCACTAGGTCAAATTTGCCATTTTTTCACTTTTATGAATGCAAACACCACTGCATGGTATATGCCTTAAGAGCTGCAAAGAATCTAGAACAAGTGTGGCTGGATTGTTGTTCAAATATAACATTCCAGTAACTGAAAGCTTTCTTCCTTGTAGCCATACGAGAGATAAACATACTCTGAACTCTGTTTCTACTGACATTTATAAGTTACAAAGATAACCCTATAGAGTGTGTTTGTATGGAATGCTTATGAATGGCGTATAAACTTGAAAAGAGTTAAGTCCGTCTTTTAAAGGCCAGAGATTCACAGTACAAGGATTTATTTTAGCAATGACCTGAGTCAGAAGCCAGCAACACTTATACTATACAATTATTTGAAGCATTTTATGTAGTACACCAGGTATTAAGATGACAAACTGACAAATGTAGTAAATGTAATAATCCCAGATACTTTACTCACCAGATCAGTAAGCATACAAAATGTTTTTGAAGCGTATGCAGCATAAAATATGCAGGACTATCCACGGAGTCTGTACCAAAATATATAAGTGGCTAGAATTTATAGAGAAATAATGCAAGTGAATGTTTAAATATGTATATTCACTATACTAATTACCTAAAGGACGTATCTCTCAATTGGAAAGCAAAGTAAATTCTATAAATAACTAAGGACAAAGGGCTTGTATGTAATGTCTAACTCCATAGATAACACTGTTCTGATAAATTATACTTGAGATGAATTGCAAGGAAAATAGCTGATTCCCTAAAATGAATACATTGGGAAGGCATATAAGGATATAACAAACTAGAACAGCAAAACATGCTGCAACTTATGTTAGTGCAGATAAATGCAACATGATATACTGCTAATAAGTTAATGTGAGGGATGTTAGATGTGTCTATCAGATTATCTAAAAACGTGAACAGTCATTGTGAAACGGCAGTGTAGAAAATAAGGGGACTGAGCTGCACACTAAAAGGCATCATGTGTAGAAAACAACGACATAATTATTCCTCTGTCATACCTCTCAACTATCCAGATGTTTGCAGAATGTCCAGATTTTTGCTTCATATTTTTAGTCTGTAACCCAGAAAATGTATAGCTGTCTGACCAATCCTAGAGGACTGAAGTCAATAAATGACAGACATTTGAGTTTCACATTTCATACCCTTCGGAAAATATGTGCTAATACAAAATCTGTTATCTTGTAAGCTTTTGGGTAATATTTAAAAAATGCCGTTATTTTTGGCCCTTGGCCCCCCAATTATTTTTGGTTTTGTCCAGAATTCTTGCATTAAAAGGTTGAGAGTTATGCTCTGTACAAAGAGTTGGTGAGGTGCTATAGGATGTTTGCATACAGTTCTGAAGACATCTGTGTATACCATAGAAGTTGATAAAACAGAAGCGTAGAACAGTAACATTTAGGTGGGATGCCTGCACCTGATGTAACTTATGTGGAATGTGTGCAGCTGATGTCTTCTTATAAAGAAAGGCTAAAGGGGTTTGTGAGGTCACTGAAAGGAAAGAAAGAGTGAGAGAACATGATTCATAGGTAAATACTAGGCTATCAGTCTACAGAGTGTCACAAGCTTAGCCAATAACTGGAGATCAGAATCAAACCCTGTACCTTGTATCTGTGAGGCAAAGGCCTTAAACCAGCATGCCAATCCCTTCCCCCACTTATCTGAGAATACTTTTGTTTAATTTGATTCTTTGCCTCCATGCCTGCCAAACATCAAGTTTCCCCCATTAGTTTTTAGCACATCTATTCACCAGTACTGGGTAAGTGCAATATGCAAGCAAGAGCTGACCAGAAGGCTGTCATCCAGGCAGCCTCAAAGTTGGTTTGCATCCTCATCACCATCCCAACAGTGAGTGCAATTCTGTTGGGTGCCTTATAACACCTGGTGGTTGTTGTGAGTACTTGTATCACTGGGGGGGCATATTTGGCCTTCCCTGTGATGTGCATATACCTACCCACATGCTAATGAGGGATACCATCATTGGCTTAGAATCACAAATCCCACATCCTCATGCTCTGCAAACCTTCACTGGCATGCTGGTGCTGAGCCAACAAGAAATAGCCACTCCCTATACCGAAGGATGGGTGAGCCAACATTGGCAGCTGACTCCCACCACCCCCTGCCCAACTGGTAGCTCACTCCCACCACCCCCTGCCTAACTGGTGGTTCATTCCCACCATCTCCTGCCCAACTGGAAGTTAACTCCCATCATTCCCTGCCTAACTGAAAGCTCACTCACACCATCCCTGACCAGCTCTTCCAGGGTGCAAGATGTAATTTGAACTTGGTTCATCTAGGTTACAATCAGGGCTTTCTCCTTCTATACCACAGAGCTGAGGTTGATTAAGACTAGTTTATCAATGGATGACTGTTAGTTGTGCTTTAAGGAAAACATTTAATCAAATCTCTGTCAGAGTAACAAGGAGTTGTAGTATCTACACTACCCACTGCATAAATCAAATAAATTCAAAGTTAGTACATTCTGGAAACAGGGAAATAATTGGTTTTCTGGCAGACCCCAAATTATTTCCAAGTGCTGAGATGTGATGAAGTTACTTCTTATGAACTATGCCTGTGCTATGGTCTTGGTTAAATGTGTTCATCAAATCCCTGAACAGTAAATTATGTTTTGATGATCTGTCCTTCTGCCAGTATGGACCAGTATGGGTCCATTGCAGATGCTGATCTCACTAACTTTTTTCTCCCTCTGCTTAACAGTTATGCAACTGTCTCTTACTGTCTTCACTCTACAGCATCCAAAGCAGATGATATATTGTACTTTGTATATTTTGTATATAATGTATACTGCCTTTGTTATTCTAGCTAGAAATTTATGATAAGATTGTATGTCTGTTTTTTTAAGTTGTTATCTCTCTATGTATGTAGAAAATATGATTGTGTTTAAATTTCTTTTGTATGTGGAGCGTTTCTCCCCGGGCCTCCACTGAAAATGGGCACTTTTTGGCCCAGTGGACCATCCCAGTAAACAAATGCAAATAAATAATAAATAGATAATGCTAAAAGAAAGATTTCGTGAATTAGAATTCAAATAATCCATTTTGCCAAATGCTTTATGTTTTGGACAGTGAATTCCATCCTCCAAGAGGGGAACAGTAACCCACTATAAGATTATAACACTTTGGGGTGCATTATATCCACATTTTGAGGATACGAGTGTATGAAAAATAAATCAAAATGCATCAGATGAATTCGACCCCCTTATGTTTCTTTGGGCATTCCTCATTTCCTCTACCTATTCTACTGTCTCACACACACACACACACACACACACACACACACACACACACACACACACACACACACACACACACAAACACACACATCACAGCACATACACATGCATATGTATCCCCTGCATTTTGTCGAATGCTGTTTCTTTGACAAATGCAGCGGGTGTGGTTTGTTGATGTGTGGATAATAAAGCAGTGGAAATGTCAATGGTGTGTAATGTCGAGACAAGTATGTGAGGTTGGAAGGGTGACAGTATTTGTGCATGTGTATGTGAGTTAGGGTTAGGGTCGGGGATGAGTGAAAGATAGATGCTGTATGTTTGCATAATTTTAGGCTTAGGTTATGGCATAGATCTACTTTTATTTCCATGGTTTTGTGAATATTTGTGTGGCCAAGTGTGTCTTGTGTAGCAGCAGTGTTACAGGAAGGCTTTTATGAGGGTAAGGTGCAGGGATAGGGTGGAAGGAAGGGGCAACATTAGGGTTAGCACCCATTACTAAGGTAGTGCAGGTGGGCAGAGCATGAAGAATGAATAATGAGATATTAATGCTAGTAATAAATGCTGCCCCTCCTTACTCACCAGTAATCATGACAGGGATAGTCTCACAGTAAAGGAGTCCAAAGTACCACAGGGATATTCATTTACCTGTATGATACACATGTTTTCTGTGAGTTGTTTATTCTTGAAAAAAGTGTCAGATGAAGCTATAGCTAAATTAACCACCTTAATAACTAATTCAAAAGCAAGTCACATCATCTTACAAGAAGCAAGGTTGAAGTCATCTATCCTGCCATCTTGGTGACATGCAGCAAGAATTATGCTACTAAAACCAAATATGGCAGAGTTGAAACTGGTTTTATACTAACCCATACCACTGCACAACAAAGATTTATTATTATATTATTTATTTATTTATTTCAGTTTGATTACCGGGGAAGTCCACTGGGCTTTGGGGCCTGTTTTCAGTGGTGGCCCGGGGAGAAAAGCTCCACAAAAACAACAGTATTTATTACAAAAGAGTTAAGACAAAAAATAATTTACAAAGATTAAACAGGATTTTAAGAACAGAAGATTACAAAATGTTTATGTGGTAGACACAGTACACTTACATTGTGGCTTTTTGCATGAGGTAGGAGCATCACTGTTACACTGTGGTTTTTTCTGAATGGGGAAAGAACCATCACATTTACACTGTGTTTTTTTGCATGGGATAGGAACATTACAGTTACAATGTGACATTTTGCATGAGGCAGAAATATCACAGTTAACATTGTGGTTTTTTGCATGGGGTAGAAACATCACAGTTACATTGTGGGTTTTTGCATGGGGTAGGAACATCACAGTTACAGTGTGGCATTTTGCATGAGGCAGGAATATCACAGTTGCATTGTTTTTTTTTTTTTTGCATGGTATAGGAATGTCACTGATACATTCTGGCTTTTTGAATGAGGTAGTTGCATCAATGTTGCAATGTGTTTTATTGGAGTATTGCCATGCAGCAGATATCATCTGAAGAGCGTCAATGCTTGCAGAATGCACTCACACCAAGAACATGCTTTCCTCATAGATTCATAGTTCATCATCAGTCATCCTGACAAAAAGGCATTCAGCATGTTGAAATGGATTATCTGTTTGAAACCATAAGGGCATATAGTTCTTATATGCATCTCATCAAAATGCTTCAGGAGTTATATCACACCTCAGCCATTCTAGTCAAACTGTATCAATGCAGTTCCCCTTTAGTTAATGTATAAAAGCGTGCCAAGCAGTTTTTACTCTCTCCCTTTTATTATTCACATTAATGAAGCCTTTTGCAACAATGATATATAATGACTCAAAAAGGATTAATGGTCAGAAGTGAGATTTTAGTTTATTAGTATGCAGATTATTTAAAGCTCTTCCTAACAAATGCTGAGGCATCACTGGCCCATTTACATCAAGTCTTGTGAACCTTTGGCAAGTTAGCAATATATATATATATATATATATATATATATATATATATATATATATATATATCCTGAGCTACAAAAATACAAAAATGAAGGGCCTCTTGTTTGGGTACGCCCCTCACGCTGACTCGTCTATAGCGATCATAGCATTTTAAGTGGCAGTGAACAGCAGTTTGGTACTTCTAAGTGCATCTCACAGCATTTTACAAGGAAAAAAAAACACCATAAATTGTAGAAAGGCTATAAATGGGCCCGTTGTTATTTAATAAGGGACAGAAATCCCTCAAGTAGTGATGGTGCTACAAAGACTTTTGTCTTTGGCGGCGCAGTGGTGCAGTGGTTAACATTGTCACCTCACAACAAGAGGTTCTCCGGTTTGATTCTCAGCTGGGGTGCCTTCTGTGTGGAGTTTGCATGTTCTCCCTGTGTTCGCATGGGTTTCCTCCAGGTACTCCGGTTTCCTCCCATATTCCAAAGACATGCATCTGGAGCATTTCTCCCCGGGCCTCCGCTGAAAACAGGCTCTGTGGAACCTAGTCGGACTTTCCCGGTCAACAAATGATAAATAAATAAAAATAAATAAATAAATGAATAAGGATAAATAAGTTTCCCCAAACTACTATATAGGCTGTGGATTCACTGTTTCCCCACCACAGTTCCTATGCAAATAGAGCAGGGTAACCTTGTTTTTTTTTTTGTAGCCACCCAAACCCTTGGTGAGCTTACAGCAACATTTTGTACCCATGTTTCAAGAAGCTTTAGGTGTCCCAGACATTGTTAGGTGTGTTAATAGTATGGCACTTCTGATCTTTGTTATCTTTTTTCTTCAGATATATTTTTTTTATTTTTTAACATACAAACAAAAATACATTTAATACTGTTGTAAATAGCAGCAATACAATTGTAAAGAAAATACTTTTATTTCTGCAAGGAGAAAACTATATATATATATATATATATATATATATATATATATATATATATATTTATATTTATATATATATATATATATATATATATATATATATATATATACACACACACACACACACACACACACACACACACACACACACACACACACACACACAATATATAAAACATGAATTATGAGATATTAACTAAAACAAACTGTGTTACATCAAAGACTAAAGTTCAGTATAGTGAGTAATAATATATGTTATATAAACAATAAACATTTTGAGAAACAAATTCAGGAGGCAGAGTTCTGTTGAAATAATTCAATTAGAGATGATACTTTTGTCCAAGGATTGTTGACAAGTGTCTTAGGAAATAACCTAATATTTTAGTGTCACTTAAGGCTACTTCTAAGGAAGATAAGATGGCACTAGACAGGATTGATATGTATCTGGAATTAACCTTTTTACATAGCAGTAACACCCAAGTTATGACATGGGAGGAAGAAAGATACGAAGTTATACTAGTGTGAATTCCCGTAACAATTTAAAAACTGAGTTAGCTTCCAGGGAGGGAGAAAGGTTGCTGTTAATCTCAGAAGAGGCTATTTACATATTCCACCCAGAACAACTGCACATATTTAAATTTGGGACCCAACACGGGTTACATAGGGGAATGCAATCATGTGGCCCCAAAGGCCTCAAAATGTTCCAGAACATACAATGAGAATTTGGTCTGCCCAATGCAGGCTTTCAATAATGCTTGTGATTAAGGTACATGATCAGCTACATAGCAAGTACAGCTACTGACGACAGTCGTGCAACACGGTTAGATGCATTTAGAATCAGGACTTCAGTCTTTTCCATATAAAATAATTTTGTTTCAGTCAGCCTACTTTGGGCAAATATAAGACCAAACATTGGAATTCAGCTTGGAGAAGGATGATAAGAAACAGATTGGGATGGTGTTTGGTTCCTGCCCTTGAAGGTAATTAAATTAGAAAGCTTTCTATCAATTCTTCTACACACCTCATAAACTGGGTCAAATGCTACCTATATCCTCATATACCTTTTGGAATTGTCAACAGAAAATGTTCTGAACCTGCAGGAAATTTCAAATTCATTCCAGGGGAAAGAAGAGAAGAGTGTGCAGTCAGTACGGATGCATTCGTTCATTTTCGCAAAGGGAACAGTCCTCTATAGGATAAAGATACCCAATGGCATAACGTTTAGAGACCAAACCATATAAGATTCTAAATAATGATTCCAGTAAAATACACAAGACATGCGTAGAATGGGAATGCCTTCGTTGAAGGTTGGGTGTCGTGCTGGCACCTCGACACCGTAAAAATCTACTGCCAATCATTAGCAGACCGGAGCTCTGCTGTGGCGACCCCTAACTGGGAAAAGCCGAAAGAAGAAGAACAACAACACAACTCACAAAAGGAAGATCCTGAACCATTAAACCAAAATAGAGTGGGTTAAGAGAACTTGCCAGGAGTCTCAAATGGACGGCTTAAAGTGGTACTGGCCAATGCAGGCGGGTTGAAGTCTGAGTAATTTCAGTTTTAGAGCCAAATGGTCGTAGGTGAACACACACAGATCTTTTGACCAAACCATGCTCTGTTAAAAAAAAATGCAGTCCCACTGCTAAAAATAGATAAGCTATCAGGCAGCAGATTGTCACTTGACAGACTATATCATGATGGAGTGGAAGTTTCTGGAAACTGTTGTTTAATCATTAATGACTTATTTTATTAATTAAAACTTCAGCTACATTATCTTTGTGTTATAGAACACTTACCATCATATTTCATTTCTACATAATTAGTATGTTTTAATTAACTGATTCTATATTATCTGTTATATAACTAGTTAAAAGTGCAGTGTAACAACCTGTCATTTTTTTATAAAACAAATGTATACATTTTACAGTGAATCAAGAATTTTATGGTATAATAGTTTTATCCTATTAAATATTCTAGAGCAAATGAGTAGTTCTTGAATTGATTTGAAGTTATTATTTTTTTTGGATATTCATATTTAGTTTTAGTACATGGCAAGCTTTAAAGGAAACATTATTTTATAATGTAATATGTATAGAAGTTGTTTAGTGATGCACTGGTCAAAAGGATGTTAAAGGCATTATGATGCAAACTTTTAATGACCAGCCCAAGTGTCTTTGATATTTATAAGCTGCCTATGCTATTTCAATAAAAATATATTTAAAAAGGCAGCCAAGTGCATTCTGCAACATTATAGCTTTTAAAAAGAACTCCCTATATCTCATTCTTTATATTTTTATATTTAGTGGTCAGTAATGATACACTAGCTATAGAGATAGTATTAAGGTGAAACTACTCTTGGAAAACAATGAACTAAAATAGTCAACTTCAACGTACTTACTGAAATGTACATTTTCCTTCTTAGCTGGTTTTTCTCAGTAAATAATTGTGTAAATGAAGCTTATATGAGACAATCAAAACAAAATGGGATACACCCAGTCACTAAAAGGCTGGAAGTTGAAGTGAATGCAGTATACCCCCCAATAAAAAAGGCACCCCATACCAGTGTAATCTGAGGTGTCTGTGAAAATTCCCACCCCACCCGTAGCAGCCTACTTATTCACCCTTAACAGTTCTTCTTCTTCCTTGAACAGTATCTAGTCAATATTTCAAAACTATTGTACTTTACCCTGCCTTTTGAAACAAGACCCCACCAAAAACAGACACTGCATGTATGCAGTATTTTTCTTTGTGTTTCTATAAAATCCATATCAGAAATAAAATAGAGACTTCCATGATTCTGTTAAACTGGTCCATATAAATTATAGAAGGCATGTAAACTCATACAACAACCTGATTTGAATGAAGGGAAATGAAGTGTGAAAAATAACAAACATATTTTGTGATATGCAAAGTCAATTGCCATATAAGTGATTATGCCAAAGTCGACTGTCATACAGATGATCATGACAATCTTTGCTGAAGAAAATCTGTGGGAGAAACTGAAATTCACTTTTGAGGAAATTTTCCTTTATGTAAAAGTGGAATAAAAAGCCTTTGTGGGGTGCATTGCTCAGTATCTGTGACCACAAAGATGGGCATTACTGGAGAATGATGTCAGCCTAACTGACTTGTTCACTGTAGGGTCATAGGTGTTTGCTAGGCTAATGACCACAAGGGCCTTTTTCTTTTTTTTTAAACAAGAAACATCTTTATTAAATTATCATGTATGACATAGGTCATGTTACATTTATATAAATGACAATAAACCATAGAGACACAATCTCAGTTGCAAACATTATACATTATGAACTGTGCCAACACAACTGTAGCTGCAAACATTATACATCACTTTTAATGTAGCCAGTCATTGTTAGTCAACCATTACCTAGCCATGCATCCCAAATCTCTGACTAGTTCTGACACCCTTGATAAGTGTAAGCAGGGGCCTGGGAGATGAAACATTTACAAGCAGGGGCCTGGGAGATGAAACATTTTTCAAAAGAATAAAAGACCCCTTCCAAACATGGCTGTACAAACGAATCACACTCAGAATCCAAAAAGCTTTTATTGACTAAAACAGGTAAGCACTTTCACAGAAAGTAGCCTGCTTCTTCAGACCATTAACTGACAACTAATAAACAAAGAAATTCAAAAAGTCAGACACAGCCAATCATAATAGCTTAAAACAGTCACATGTCATCTAATCAATAAAACTCATGTAATGAGATGACAGCCTACCTAAAAAAGAAACTACTTAAAAGTCTATTAATCTGTAGTACGACTTTTACATCATTCATTATTAACTAAGTACACATTACAAAAGTAATTAAATTCTAAGCCACTGGTAAAATACAATTGCATATATTATAAAATGCTTTATTTGGACATCACCAATCATCGAATGTAAATAATATACATTCAAATTATTAAATCAATTTAGAAACAGTAACTTCTCTTTATATACCAAGTGCAAGAGAAAAAATTCCCCAGAATAGAATTCCTGGTTACAGAAACAGTAACCATCTTGTAAAACAGTGGAAATAAGAATACATCCATAATAAAGTGCATACATTAAACTTCCAAAAGGAAATGCATATGGGACGTATTTACTTTAGCAACTTACAATTTGGGCATCTCTATTTACAGGTTGTGTCCATTAGAGACATAGGTGGCAAACCAGGGATGAATTTCCTGTTCCCCATCTAGTTGTCCAAGTTACACTTGAATTGGGTTAGGGGGGAACTCTGCTTCACATGGATGGGGAGCCTGTTTCATAGACGGGGTAGACTCTGGGATACGAATTGAGTTAGGGAGGAACTCTGCTTCACATGGATGGGGAGCCTTTTCCAGAGATGGGGTAGTCTCTGGGATACATACCTGTCTCACCAGTAGGTCCTTTTTATATCACAAGCAGTTCTTAAAAGCTTAGTGTTCTAGGTAGTCTGTGGAACATCTGGTGACTTATTTTATTTTATTTCTTTCTGCACAATGCCTGCTGACCATCAGATTATCCACACTCCATTAGTGAGTGACAGCTGATTGTAGAAGGCATCAGGCAGGCAGCTACCTGAGTTTTCTTTCTTTAACACAATCTTCCTGCAGATGCCTGTAACTCCTAAAGCTTGTGTAATGGGATTTGTGATTAATGTTCATGCCTCTGCATGTGGTGGTGGTGCTGCGGTAGTGTTGTCGCCTCGCAGTCAGACGCTGTCTGGTTCGATTCTCAGTTAGACCGTCTTCTGTGTGGAGACATGCGTGAATGGGCGTACCTTCGTTGAAGGTTGTGCGTCAGGCCCGGCAAGCCGGCATGTAAAAATCCTACTCCAATCATTAGCGGACCGGAGTTCCGCTGTGGCGACCCCTAACCGGGAAAAGCCGAAAGACACAACAAAAGTTCATGCCTCTGCATATTACGTAATCCTGGGCCTGCCCCCTCATCAACAGCATCTCCAGCAGGAACTCTACCATGGAGTACTTTCTTTGTATGCATCCTATGACCCATCCTTCCTTCCTTCTTCTTACATGTGCCCCTTCAGCCACTAGTCCTGGTCAGAGTGACTAGGCTGCGGTCAAGGCTTCGTGCCCAGGTGTGAATGGAGATGACTGCTTGGAAGACTGTTTGGCAGACAAATTATATTTCAGCTGTTCATCACCGATGAGGCATATTGCATGAAAATAACCCCTTCAGCAGACTGCATGGGTCTTTGAAAACTCAGTTTTAAACTGACAAAAGCCTTACTCAACCGCTAATATAACATCTGCACACCTGCCTTTATTGTGCAAGTATGGAGAACAACAGTACAGTAAGAGGCTTGCATGCTTTCTCCCAATCTTTCTCAATCACACACACAGACACACACACACACACACACACACACACACACACACACACACACACACACACACACACACACACACACACACACACACACACACACACACACACACACACACACACACACACACACACACACACACACACACACACACACACACACACACACACACACACACACACACACACACACACACACACTGTAGGGAATGACTATGAAAACGTACATCTATAGATGCAGCATGTTGGATGAAGGTGTATGACTTAGGTAGACAGGGCAAACAGACATGATCTGCTGTCATTTTTTATGTGTCAAAGAACCAGTTCTGCAAAAGCTGAAATTAGGAGATTGAAGTTCAAGTTCAAATTCGATCTATGTGCACCAGTATTGTATCTACAGAGTCTACATTTGTCTTTACTGCATTCTAACACCTTTCTCCTAGCATCAAGTAAAAGGTGATTGGGGTAACCTCTATATTTGAATTTATTCCCCTAAAATAACTATTTTGTTCTTCAAAAATGGAATAATTCTCTTTATTCACCATTACAAACTTCCTTTGACAATGTTCTTTTTGAAAATGTATTAGTGCATGGTGTTATAATGCAAATAGGCATTACTTTGTATTTCTTTTCTTATATATTCTAGTTCTTAACATACCTCCTTCCTTGCATAATATCACATCCAGATAGTTGATCATATTAAAGTCACTAACATAGGAAAATTCAAGAAAATTGCCAACATTGTTAAGGTAAGCCATAAAACTATCTAGATCTCACTAAAGTGTTCAACACCATCCCCCACTCTGGAATTATAGATAAACTCACTAAACTAGGTATAAATAGTTATGTCACAAGATGGGTTGCCAACTGGCTTACTGACAGAACCCACACTGTGAAAGTAGCAGACTCCAAATGAGACTTTAGACCAGTGACAAGTAGAGTACCACAGGGTTCAGTCCTGGGTCCTCTCCCGTTTGATATCTACTTCTCTGAAGTACAGGCTAACACAGAAGGTTGTTGGCTAACTAAGTTTGCAGATGACTGCAAACTAGGAGTCATAATCGAAACTCCTAATGATGTGGACATCCTACAAAAGGGCCTCACTGAGACAGATGTCTGGTGTCAAAGCCTTGGCCTCAAGCTCAATGCTAAAAAGTGCATTGTCATCCCCTTTAGTAAAAACTTTGTACCCATGAACTACCACATAGGTGGTAGTCTAATTAATACCAAAAGAGTGATAAGAGACCTTGGGACACAGGTGGACAGTAGTCTCTCCTTTGATAATCACATCGCCACAGTGGTCAGGAAATCCTTCTATGTGGCACACCTCGTCACAAAAGGTTTCTCATCCAGAAAAAAAGAGGTCATTGTTCCCCTCTACTTATCACTCATTAGACCCATTATAGAGTACAATGCCCCTTTTGGTATGTACCTCACAAGACATCTACAACAACTTGAAAGGCCGCAGAAATACCTCACAAAGAGGATTACTGGCCTCAAACAGATGCCTTACGTAGACTGTCTAAAAAAACTCCAGCTTTACTCCGTCGCATATCGCCTACTCAGAGGCAATCTCTGCCTAACATAGAAAGCTATGTCAAACCCAGAGCTGTTGGACATGCTCCACTTAAAGAAATCCCAATCCCTCTAAGCAACACGCTCTAGGGACCTAAACCTTGTCACCAAAATAAACAAAACATGCTGGAGGGATAGATTCCTGTCCCAGAGACTTCCCATACTCTGGAACAGACTACCTATCTATGTCAAACAAAGCTCCTCATTAGCACTCTTCAAGAAAAATCTTGATGATTGGATGGGTAATAGGAAATTCACCTCGGGGTGAATAGTCTAGTACCTACCTATGAACCTATGAGCCTATGAACACACTCAATTCATCCATTGTGCCTTTCCACAAAAGGAAATTATCATCAATTAAATGTCTGTAAAATGAAATAAATTTCGTAATAGAAGATTTATACACTATGCCCTTTTTCTCAACCTGTCATAAATAGATTGGCATAGCTCTGGGCCATCACTGCACCCATTGCTACACCACTGACCAGTTGGAAAAAAGCATAAATCAAAAAGTTATAAGAAAAAATGACACCCAGTATTTCTGTTAGTAACCTACACACATCATCATTGAAAACATCAGGCAACAACAATTCTTGTTGTACATATTCCAAACCAGTGTCTTTAGGAATAACAGTATACAGAGACTTTATAGTTATAGACACCAGAATTTTCTGTCTAATCACTTCCACTCTTGAAATATTGTGAATAAAATCAAATGAATTATCTGTACAAGAGTTACTTATAATAGCAACTTTCTTGAAATATTTATCAGCAAAAATTTATAGGGCCTCAATTTTGGAACCTCTACTGACTACAATGGACCATAAAAGCAGTTCCTCTAAACATTTGTGTATTTTTTGTTAACCGAATATTTAGCCTAACTGCAGAGTTTTGGTGACAAAAAAGTCAGCCAATTTTTATGAATTTGACCATCAGTCAACCAGTCTTTTATAATTGAATTTATTGGTATATAAATTTTAGCTGCATAATTCTACTGAACGTCTTTGTAGAATTTTGTCTTCAAGCATTTTGTTTGTGCTTTTCTTATATTCAACAAGCGAACTAATGAGTGCATTATCCTTGTCTTCTTTAGTAATAAGCAGTTCCCTGTTACTTTTCAACTTGCTGACGACTGACTTTTCTTGATAACTAAGATTATAAAATGTATCATAAGGTTTATTTTTTAACATTTCTCAAAGGCCAGACTCAGCTATTTTTAAAAATACCTTAAGTTCCCATCTAAAAGGGGGATTAAATGTACTTTGGCATTTGAAGTTAGTAACATCAGTCAAAGTATTAGACATACATTTAAATTTTTGCTTTCTTATACAATATCTTAAAATGTACATTTTTTCTGAATTGTCAGCTCTGGCAGTTGGTAAGAAGGACCAACCACAGCTCAGCACTCCAGTCTCCATTGGAGTTAATACATAACTGGATAAAATGACAATTTTGAAACAAAGGCCTAAAAGCATGCTCATTGTTTGACATTGTTCTTCAGTTTTCTTTTCTTGTGATATTTCATGCATCTTGGTGGTTGAGCCACAACTTAGGCCCATGTTTTTGTTCTGGAGACTCTATCCAGGTAAATCACTGCAGGTTGAAAACCCCTTGAGCTCTGAAATAAATTTATAACTTCCTGTGGTAGTCATAGAAAAACTCTCATTATATTTCTTATCAAAAGTCTCTGTGATCTCCATACAGTATTAATCTGTTCTTCTTGTTCACACTTTGTATTATCACTGAAATTAGTTAATTTTTATTATTTTTTTTTAATGCCCAGAAGAATACAGTAAGTAGTATGTTTACATTATGGTGCCCAAATGATGCAGTAAATAAGTATATCCATATCATCATTTTCTACAAAAACAGCACAGGGGAGGGTCAAAGAATAGCAAATTAAAGAGAATAGGCCACAAACATTTACATCCCTAACAACAATCTTCAGTTTGTCCAGTGGGATCCCAAGACATTCCCAGGCACATTGAGAAATATAATCCCTCTAGCACTTCTTGGGTCTTCCTTAGAGCCTTACAGTCAGAAGACATGTTTAACACACCTGAGAAACCTCAACTGACATCTCATCACAATGAAGCATTAATTGTACTCCAAACAGGAGTTTACAGGTTTCCTGAGCTCCTTACTCTATTCTGGGGTGTAAAACCAGTTAGCATGTTATGGAACCTGAGTTGCTTACTCTGTATCAGGGTGCGAGACCAGTTACCATGTTATGGAACCTGAGTTCCTTACTCTGTATTGGGATACAAGACCAGTTACCATGTTATGGAACCTGAGTCCCTTACTCTGTATTGAAGTGCGAGACCAGTTACCATGTTATGGAACCTGAGTTCCTTACTCTGCATTGGAATGGGAGACCAGTTACCATGTTATGGAACCTGAGTTCCTTACTCTGTATCGGGGTGCACAACCAGTTATCATGTTATGGAACCTGAGTTCCTTACTCTGTATTGATGTGCGAGACCAGTTACCATGTTATGGAACCTGAGTTCCTGGGGTGTGAGACCAGTTACCATGTTATGGAACCTGAGTCTCTTACTCTGTATCGGGGTGCGAGACCAGTTACCATGTTATGGAACCTGAGTCCCTTACTCTGTATTGGAGTGCGAGACCAGTTACCATGTTATGGAACCTGAGTCCCTTACTCTGTATTGGAGTGCAAGACCAGTTACCACATTATGGAACCTGAGTCCCTTACTCTGTATTGGAGTACGAGACCAGTTACCATGTTATGGAATCTGAGTTCCTTACTCTATATTGGAGTGCGAGACCAGATACCATGTTATGGAACGTGAGTCCCTTACTCTGTATTGGGGTGCGAGACCAGTTACCATGTTATGGAACCTGAGTCCCTTACTCTGTATTGGGGTGCGAGACCAGTTACCATGTCATGGAACCTGAGTACCTTACTCTGTATTAGAGTGCAAGACCAGTTACCATGTTATGGAACCTGAGTCCCTTACTCTGTATTGGGGTGCGAGACCAGTTACCATGTTATGGAACCAGAGTTCCTTACTCTGTATTGATGTGCGAGACCAGTTACCATTTTATGGAACCTGAGTCCCTTATTCTGTATTGGAGTGTGAGACCAATTACCATGTTATGGAACCTCCTTTTTGTTGTTTGTATCTGTGATCTTATCCTTTTGGCTACAAGTTAACCTTATTACAGCAGGTGAAGGTGAGGACACAGGCTGACTAGAAAATTGAGAACTTTGTTCATAGGTTCATGGGTAGGTACTAGGCTATTGGCCATATGGCCTTTAAAAGTCCAGCCAACAAGGTACCCTGGCTTTTGCCACCCAAGAAAATTATTTTCCTGTGCCACTGTCAAGCAGAGCCACAGAAGTGATCCCCGGGGTGAATTTTCTATTTCCTATCCAATCATCAAGATTTTTCTTGAAGAGTGCTAATGAGGAGCTTTGTTTGATACAGATAGGTAGTTTATTCCAGAGTATGGGAAGTCTCTGGGACAGGAATCTATCCATCCGGCATGTTCTGTTTATTGTGGTGACAAGGTTTAGGTCCCTAGAGTGTGTAGCTCAGAAGGATTTGGATTTCTTTAAGTGGAGCATGTCCAACAGCTCTGGGTTTGACATAGCTTTGTATGTTAGGCAGAGATCACCTTGGAGTAGGCGATATGCAACGGAGTAAAGCTAGAGGTTTTTTGAGATAGTCTGTGTAGGGCATCTGTTTGAGGCCAGTAATCCTCTTTGTGAGGTATTTCTGTGGCCTTTACAGGTGTTGTAGAGGTCTTGTGAGGTACATACCAAAAGGGGCATAGTACTCTATGATGGGTCTAATGAGTGATGAGTAGAGGGGAACAGTGGCCTCTTTTTTTCTGGATGAGAAACCTTTTGTGATGAGGTGTGCCATGTAGAAGGATTTCCTGACTACTGTGGTGATGTGATTATCAAAGGAGAGACTACTGTCCACCTGTGTCCCAAGGTCTCTTATCACACTTTTGGTGTTAAGTATGCTACCACCTATGTCATAGTTCATGGGCACAGAGTTTTTACCAAAGGGGATGACAATGCACTTTTTGGCATTGAGCTTGAGGCCATGGCTTTGACACCAGGCATCTGTCTCAGTGAGGCCCTTTTGTAGGATGTCCACATCATTAGGAGTTTTGATTATGGCTCCTAGTTTGCAGTCATCTGTGAACTTCATTAGCCAAAGACCTTCTGTGTTAGCCTGTACTTCAGAGAAGTAGATACCAAACAGGAGAGGACCCAGGACTGAACCCTGTGGTACTCCATTTGTCACTGATCTGAAGTCTGAATTGAAGTCTGGTACTTTCACAGTGTGGGTTCTGTCAGTGAGCCAGTTGGCAACCCATCTTGTGACATAGGGATTTATACCTAGTTTAGTGAGTTTATCTATAATTCCAGAGTGGGGGATGGTGTCGAAAGCCTTGGTAAGATCTTGATAGGCTGTGTGAACCACCTTACCCTTGTCTACGGCTTTTTCTGACTGCTTCAAAGAAGTCTATCAGGTTTAGGAGACATGATCTGCCTTTTACAAACCTGAACTGGGTGGGGTCCAGAGTTTGGAGATTACCAATGTCTTTGTTTATAAGTTCCATGATGATATGTTCCATGGTCTTGCAGACCAGGCTCATCAGGCTAATGGGGCGCTAGTTCCTGGGGTCCGTGGTGGCTCCCCCCTTGTGGAGTGGGATAACCGTCGCTGTGCACCATTCAACGGGCACAAAGCCTGAGGTGAGGCTATGATTGAACATGGTACTTAGGTGAAGTGCCAGCTCATTCTGTAGTTCATGTAGAATGCAGCCTGTGATGTTGTCTGGTCCCACAGATGCTGTGTTCTTGGCTTTGGAGAGTGTGTTTTTTACCTGTGCAGCCATGATTACAAGAACTTTGCATTATTCCGGTATAGGGCTGGGCCCTTTAGGGGGTGAGAGGAGGGTAAAGTTAGCACTGAACCTATCTGCCAGGATGTTGGCAATATCAGTTGGGTCTGTATATTTAGTGCCATTGTGCTGTAACTCAGAGCAGATCTGAGTGTTGCCATTGCGATTCTTGACATAGCTATAGAATGCTCTGTGGTTGTCTTTAGAATCAGTGGTGATTTTGTTTTCATAACTAGCTTTGGAGGATTTTATCAGGGATCGCAGCTTCTTACTGAGGCTGACCAGGGAGCTCCTCCATTCATGGGATTTTACTCTCTTTTACAACAGTTTCTTCCTTCTGTTGTACAGTTTGTTTATGGCAGGGGACCACCAGATTGGCTTCCTTTTTTTGGAGGATAGTGTCTTGGTTCTGTTTGGGATAGCATGATCCATGCACTCATGTAAGTGCTTATAGAGTGCATTTGTGTAGGATTCAGTAGTCATAACTGTATTGTCCATCTGCATGGGTGTCATGAAGTTCACCACTTCTGTCTTAAGAAGCATGAAGTTGGCATTGCGGAAATGTTTTACCATGGTTTCCTTAATAGAAAGGAGCTACTCCACTCATGGGATTTTACTCTCTTTTACAACAGTTTCTTCCTTCTGTTTGTTTGTTTATGGCAGGGGACCACCAAATTGGCTTCCTTTTTTTGGAGGATAGCATCTTGGTTCTGTTTGGGATAGCACAATCCATGCACCTGTGTAAGTGCTTATAGAGTGCATTTGTGTAGGATTCAGCAGTTGTAACTGTATTGTCCATCTGCATGGGTGTCATGAAGTTCACCACTTCTATCTTAAGAAGCATGAAGTTGGCTTTGGAGAAATTTTTTTACCGTGGTTTCCTTAATGGAAGGTGGGGGCAGGATGTGGGTGAATAGCTTATGGTCGGATGGGACCAATGAGGAGTTGACTTCAGGTGTGGTCACTCATGTTGGTGATGACTAGTGATATTCATGATATTGTTGCCCCTGGTGGGGGTGTGGATAAGTTGATCCAGGGCATTGGAGTTTATGAATTCCAGGAAGCATTGAGCAAGGGGTTGGTACATGAGTAGTTTTCCCAGTTAATGGTGCGGTAGTTGAAATCGCCCATTATTAGAGTGTTTGGTTGAACCCTAATATTTTCCAGTACATCAAGAAAAGAAGAGTGGGAATTCTGGGGTATGGTGGGGGATTTGTAGCAAGCTACAATTTGGATTGGAGTTTTGCCCAAAGTTAGTTGTACTTGGATATCCTCAGATGCATTATGCTGAGCAACTAGCCTGGAGGTGTGGATATCCTTTAATGAATATGAACACATGGACACACCTCTGCCTTTGGTGTTCTGGTCCAGGTTACATGGCCAAAAAGTGTGGTAAGAGTTATAGCCTGGTAGTGCAGGGGTGCTCTCTGGAGCCTTGAATCAGGTCTCAGTCACTGCACAGATATCGATGTTCTCCATTTTAAGGAGTGCCTCGAGTGAATGCATTTGAGTAGCATCACCCTCAGTTTTTGCTTGCCTGTTCCTGCTACGGTGGTGAATTTGTCATTTGAACATTGCCTAAAAAAGGCACTATAGGGGCGGCAAGAAGCTTAGCCAGTATCCGGAATCCCAGGGGTGACAGGTGCAGGCCATCACTGGCAAAGCATCGTGGTCTTTCGACCATGTCATCCCAGGCAGACAGATACTGGATCCCTTTAGAATGACACCAGAAGCTTAGCCAATTGTTGAAGTCAATCATTTTGTCCTTGTACTACGGTATCATTCTGGGTGATGGCAGAATGCTACTCAGGGCTAGGGTCATACCTGCCTGGGCTACAAGATCAGAGAGCTCTTCCATGTCTTTTTTCATGTAGTCCAGGGAGGTACATCTCAGGTCATTCACACCAACATGGACAATGACAGAGTCATATCTGTACATGTTGTGGAGTGACCTGAGTGCATGGGTTATGTGGCGGATCCTGGCACCCAACAGGCAGCTGACAGTAACTTTCCCTTGTTTAGTCTAGTGAGTGGAACATCAGTGTGCCTGACTATAGAGTCACCTATGACTAGTGTGTTGGGTACGTTGTTTTGCCTTATTGGCTGTGGTTGAGTGGCACACTGAGTCTGTGGGCTGTGTGTCATTTGGGTTGTGTTGGGGGTGGAGGTTTCTTGCATTTTTGCTTTGGCGGTCTCTGTTGCTTGAGCAGATTATTATTGAGAGCCTCCGTGAATGTTTTTGTGTTTCTATGTGTGGATTTTGGTGGTGTAGATTTAGTGAGTCTATGTGATGAGTGTGGTGTGGTGCAAATGTTTACCTTCTCATCATGACTGTCAAGTTCAGTCTTGGTTGGAGAGAGCTTTACCTCCAGTTTGGCTAGATAAGTGTATCTCTCACAGGTTGTAGTGTTGGGTGGTAGGAGGAGAGGGTTGTCTATGTACATGAGGCAATTTCTACATTGCCTCAAGATGCCCAGATTCATCAGATAGGCAGGAGAGAACACTGGGAGCTGACCCTTGGACATGCCTGAATAAAAAACTATTTTCCCTAGATAAGTGAGGAAAGTGGGTACAAGAGCTGTTTCTCTCTAAGCAAGTGAGGAAAGGAAGTACCAAAACTGTTTTCCTCTAGGTAATGAGGACGGTTGAGTGCTGTAGTAATTAGTAGGTTATTTAGTGCTTACAAGTTCTGAACAAGTGCTGAGCATGAATAAGCAAATTCAAGTGCTAAAACTAAGAATCTGTATCTGGACTAAACTAGTTACAGGAAAGGGGGGAAACAAGTGGAAATGTGGGCTTTTAAATCAGAAAGTTCAGAGAGATGGAAAAACTGCCCAAACGGCCAATAACTACAATTTCTGGGCCAGAACCACTCCTTGTGTGGTAGATAGGTTACCTAGTGCTTACCACTCCCACTAATAAGCTAGAAGGCTTCCCTCCAACACAGAAAGCTTAGGGGGCTCAGAAGCTTACCTGGATACAGCAAATCTGAATCTGGATTACACTAGTTACAGGAAAGGTAGGAAACAGGCTTAGATTTTTTTTTAATACAGAAAAGTAGCTAAAATAGCAGTAAAAACAATTCAAATGCAGTGCAAGCTTGCACACCTGAGTATGTAGCAATGTTAGACCAAACAGTTAAAAAATGCAATTAAATTAAAAATAACTAAAAACAAGTGCATAAGGAGTCTATTAGGTAGAATGAGGTAAAGAGACGGGACTGGGGGGAGTGCCCCAGATCAAATCTACAGTGGGGGTGGGCAACTGCAAAAGCCTCCAAATTTAAACAAGACAGGAATACGGAGGGTGGGTAGGGGAAAAACAACACCTTCAGCAGAGATCTGAAAAACTATACAGTGAAGCAAAAATAACAGTGCACAACTCTGAAGTCAGCCAGCAATGATATAAAATTAGTCAAGCAACAATTGCCAGTACACAACTCTGAAGTGCCAGAAAAATATACTCAGCTCTGTATATCTCCAGATAGTTTGAAGAGCACTCTGTCAGGACACAGGAAGGCTCCAGCAATGATATGATTCTCCTATGAATTATCTTTTTCTTCACCTAATAGTCCAGTATGATACCTGCAATTCTATTCTGCTCCATCCATTTGCTCATTAGGTTTCTGATTCCTGTACCCTCACTAAGGAGTCAAGACTCCAACATACTTAACTGTTCCACCTAAGATAGATACACCCCCCCGAACACTGCACTCCACTTTTTTCGAGCCCAGATCTGCAACCTGTGACATTCAGCTCTTACTTTTTTATCCTAATTCTTTACACTTTCAATCATCCAAGTGTATGTCAAAGATCTTATTCACTTCGGCTTAATATGACATCATCTGCAACCAGAGGTGCAGCTTTCACACTTTCTGTTACAAACATAATCAGAGACAAAACACATGCTTGGCAGAGTCTCACACATACCTTGAACATATTCAACTTAACACTGAGAATGTGGACACATTTCTCTATGTTTAAATCAAGGCCTGAGTGGCATCCATCAATGTTCCTGGGCAGAGCCATAGCAAGGTGTTGTGACACTCTGCGCAGATCCCTGGTCTGGCACTCCCCCTACCCTAATTTACAGGTGAGGAGCAAAAAAAAAAATTATCTCCTCCAGGTTATAGGCACTTCTTTGTAAACTGTAGGAAACTGCTTTGTATAGTCTAAGTACCACACAGGGAGCACTGAAGCCCTGAAGACTTGAATGCAAATGTCATCTTGGTATTCATTTATGAATGCTGGTACTACACTTCCAGTTGTTTGGCATATGCCAATCATGCTGCCTGACACCTTGTAACCAGAGCAGTTGCCCCCTTTGCTCTGGCCCTGGAACTCCATATTGTTGTAACACTTCCTTCTAGACTTCTGAGCTACATAATGTTATGCTTTCTCCAACTCTACAGAATTCACACAGACAGTACTGATGAACTCCCATGAGCCGTGCAATATCTGTAAAAGGACAAAAACTTGATCCCACATTCCACAGCCTAGATGGAATCTGTTCAGCTCCTCCAGATAACTGGAACATACTCTACTGTAATGTTTTTTTCAAAATGGGGATCACCACCTCACTTTATAATCTGGAGGTACTGTTCCAGATTTCCACAATGCAATGAAAAAATATTTTAAGTATGATTGATATCCAGCAATGTCTTGTACCTTCAGCATTTCCAGCTGGATCCAAAACACTCCCAAAGTTCTGCCATAGAGAAACTATTTAATTACCACAGTGACCTCATCTAGCAAAAGAAAGCCAGTTCCACCACTGGCTTCTGGAACTGTTTCATTAGAGGATGGTATGTCCACTGTATTCAGGATTTTTTCCAAGAGTTCCTTCCATTTTTCCAAGATAAATAAAAAAAACCCTGGCTAAGAACATGCTAATGGGAAAGTGATAATACTGAATGTTGGCTGTACTATTCAGGTTCAAGTAACAAATGCTAGAATATCCAGGATTCTGTTCATACAATATATTTCATTTAGACTAATTATTTAATTGCAGTATAACAACTTTAGAGACTGTTCTAGGGCAATCCTAATCAAACTAACTGATGACCTGATGAAATTTAAGTGGCCTTCTTACCTCAATGACCCCATCTTGCCACTCACTGTATTTAAGCTAATTTGTGTCCTGATCTCAAAGCATATGTCCCTATAAGACATAAATATAATGCCAAAGCATATGTCTCTATAAGACATAAATATAATGCCAAAGCATATGTCTCTATAAGGCATAAATATAATGCCAAACCATATGTCTCTATAAGGCATAAATATAATGCCAAAGTATATGCCCCTATAAGACATAAATATCATGCCAAATTCAGGAATTAACCCCGACAGTGGAAATCTAACATAAACAAACTACACAATAAAAGGAAGAAACTCATAGCCTGTAAAAGAAACTACATACACCATCTTCTAGAGATTAACTAAAAAAAAAAAATCAACAAAGAACTGAGAACCAAAATCAAATCTTCCAAAAGCAAGAATGAATTGAGAATTGCCACCTTTGCTAAAGACGACCACAAAGCCCTCTTCATCTATGTTAGAAAACTTAAAAGGATTCCCAACAATGATCAGAGCTAATGCACAGCACTTACTTATCCTGAGGACAAAGCCAACATATTATGGACGAATTCAGCTCAGACTTTACTAACCTTTCTTCCCCTAACTTTCCCCATCTTATTAACACACCCACACTACCACCCTCCTTGGTCATCTCCAAGCACGTCCTGAATGCTGTCTCTCTAAGGCCAAAAACACTAGCTCAAAGGGTTCTGATAATGTGTCAGTTTGCCTTTTTGTCAGCACTAAACATTTTCTATTGTACCTATTACAAAGTATATTCAATCTCAGCCTCTCCACTGGATTTTTGACAGAGGAATAGAGAACTGCAGTAGTCATCCCACTCCACATGGAGGCCCACTCCTGATCCAGGAAACTATAGACTGATAAGCCTCACCAGCCATACCTGTAAAGCAATGGAATGCATAATTATGAAAATTATTAAAAAGGACATAGGCAATCTAGAGTCCTGGGCCCAAGTCAGTTTGCATTTGTTAAAGGCAGACCCTGCTTCCTAAACCTGGTGGGCTTCAAGTCACTGATGCATTAGACTTAGGCAATGGGTCAGACTACCTATGTGGTCCCTGCCAAGGCCTTTGATACTATCCCATATTCTTGCATTATCAATAAGCTAATCAAACTAAATGCAAACCCCTACGTTATCCACTGGACAGCAAACTGGCTAATGAACAGCACCCAATCTATTAGTGTGGGAGGAATGCTTTCTTTGAAAAGAGTGGTTACCTACATTGTCCCCAAGGGATCAATTTTATGATCACCTGTCATTGGTATTTACGTCTCTGATGTCAGCTGACATCAATAGCCTGTGGCCAACCAAGTTTGCAGATGACTACAAATGTAGAGATGTCATTAACTCCCCATCTGACTTCCAGATCCTTCAGAAGGGACCAACATAGACCAGTAAATAGTGCCTGAACCATGGTCTAAAAATAAATGCCAAGAAAAGCAGAATTGTGTCCTTTGGCAAAAAATTGGCATCTACGCATTTACCACATAGGAGGTACTGCTCTGAAAGCTGACTCAGTCATTAAGGACCTGGATGCTTTCACTGACAATGAAGTATCCTTTGATCACTACATACCCAGCGTTGTTAGGAAGTCCTTTGATCTAATCAGACTAATCAACAGGGGTATTTCTTCCACATCTAAGGGTCTTATCATCCCTCACTGCCTCCCCCTCATCAGGCACATTACAGAGTATGATGTCTTCTTTGGTATATGCTTGTCCAAGCATATGATCCAGCTTGAGAGACCACAGTGTTTCCTCAGCAAGATAATTAATGGCATGTCTTCCCTCAGCTACTCAGACTGCTTTAAAGTACTCTCTGCCTCTTTTCTGTCTCATATAGACTCTTGAGAAGTGACCACTGCCTAGTCTACTGAGTCTTGAAGGATCCAGCCATATGCAACATCCTGTATATCCACAAAAGTAATGGCATCCTAAACACCAACTCAGAAGATCTTAACTTCTACCAAAACATAAATAAGAAATGTTACAGAAATACATATTCTTTTCCCTCTTAAAGCATAACCTGGACAAATAGGTGGGTCATTATAAATACACCCCATGTCTGATCCCTCAGGCCTTTATCAAATGGGTTGAAATGGTTCTATATTAGTTTGTTGAGAGATATTTTCAGCAAACATCTCTTCATTAACACGTAATCAGTGAAATTCACTTCCGTGATTCATGGAATTTTTCCAAGGGCAATGAAACAATTGCCCCACAGCACAATGGAACACACAACACACTAAATCAAATCCACCCAAGTGGGGGCTTCACCCCCCACACCCCCAATATGGGGGGCTACATCATCCAACCCCCATAATTATATATACCAACTCTGGGATCGCACTACAATGGGGAAAAGGGCAAAGCTGAGTAGCTGACTAACTACTTCATTGCCCTGGGAAAATTCCATGAATCGAGAAAGTGATTTTTGCTGATTACATGTTGATGAAGAGGTGTTCGCTGAAAATATCTTTTGGCAAACTAATATAGACCCGTTGAAACTAGGTATAACTTAGTCATGTCAATAGGCACATAAAATATGGGATTTGTGGCTAGGTTACTAATGCTCCTGTGAATCAGAAGCTTATTGTTAACCTATGAACCCCTACAAATCCACAGTGGGATACTTAGGCGAAGATAACATATCAGCTGGTACAAATTATTGCTATTTTGAATAAATGCACTGCAAACATGGATGCAAAAACAGCTTTACTACACAAGTCATACACTGAAAGGTGGTCTTCTGTGAGTGCAAGTTTACATTAGGAAATCATAGCAGTGCAGACTACAAGAGCTAGTAAGTAATCATTCAGCGAAGGACAAGGAAATAGTTAAATTAGCCTGTGGTGATGCAGCTCAACTAAGAAGACCAGGAAAATACAGAATAAAAATGCTGAGACATAAAACCATTTAAAATATGAGTTTCATCTTATGACAACAATGTAGCCTTGGGCGAACACAGTACAAAATATGTAACAATAACAAGGTTCATCTACTGAAACTGTCTGGATTCCAGAAAATGTTGTTTTTCTTCGTCTGTTTTTTTTTTTTTTTGTTTTTTTTGAAAACTAATCCATCCTGAGTAGCCAGTAAAGTTAGATTTTGTTACTCAGTTCAAGTATTTCCTGGTACTATATAATAAATTGCATGCTGGACACAGTCATCTAATGGTTAAGACGAAGGGAACATGA
Source organism: Protopterus annectens (assembly GCF_019279795.1). Lineage (NCBI taxonomy): Eukaryota > Metazoa > Chordata > Ceratodontiformes > Protopteridae > Protopterus > Protopterus annectens. The sequence continues at coordinate 55,444,180 of NC_056748.1, read as the reverse complement.
TGCATGAAATAATATGTAGGCTCTGTGGAGCAGCCATGTGACCACCTATTCACCTGTCATATGAAAGGACATTAGCATATAAGATCCACTTGTCCCATCAAACTGACCTATTCCCCATCTACCTGCATAACCTGCAGATACATTGTAACCAACTGTTTTGTATTCCATCACCTACTAAAATTTCTTATGCCTATTCTAAGCATTCCTGAATTCTACCACAGTCTTTATTCCAATAATCTCTTCAGGTAGGTTGTTTCAATCACTTACCAGCAATTGTGTAAATAAATAATTCTTGTATATCTCGTGAGTTGTTCAGCCTATAGTTCCAATATGGGTTCACTTATTTTCCTACCTTTCTGTTATATGGGACACCATGCATTCTCTTGAGGTACTTAAAGTTTTATTTCCTGGTCACACCTCTCCGATGGGTATAGAGGGATTAACTTCTGCTTATGACCCAGGCAATCTGGATTTGACTAATGGACTGTGTATTTGAAAGACCAAAGCAAGGAAGGTTGAAGTCAGCAGACAGTGCCAGCTGACTCCATCCTGGGGGGAGGGAGGTGATTGATCAGTGATGAGCAAAGCATTCTTGAGGGATTGTGGGTAACAGACATACAATACATGTGGTTTGTGCTACATGTAGGCCAGAAGGGCATTCCCAGGTGAGTGTGGAAGCAGCAGCATAGGAATAACTACCAGGTACTATGGCACAGGAGTTAGTGAAGGAGGGGATGCTGATGGAAATCTCATACCTGGCAGTTTCTGACTCTCACCTGCAAAGGAGAAAGAATAAGTGAATTATAGATCTCCACTCAGCCAAGAGCAGAGGGGCACAGGAGTTTCATCTTGGCCAGGGAATGATAAAGCTGGCTGTCACCCCAAAGTGATATCAAATGGATCAGTAATAAGTGACAGGGGAGGACTCATGACTGTGGTGAGGTTAGGTAAGGTGTGTTCTACTCAATTATCAGTCTATCAATTGCCAAATGCAGAGGAACAATTACTTCCCTGGATCTGATGCCATAGCCTTTGATATAAGAAATATAAAGAAAAAGGACTTGCTTACAATAGTTGGTATGTGGTGATCAACCACAGTTCATTGTCATCATAAAATCTTCCTCCTTTCTTCAAAATTTCATATATTAAGGTGTTCTAATCTCTTTTCATGTGAAGACTCTGCTCCATTTCTGTAGCCTTAGATTAACCTGCATCTCTGTCTCTTGTCTGTATCTTAGAGAAGTTAAGGTTTCCACATCTGCACAAAGTACACTACAAACAGTCTTACCAGGTATCTATAAAAGGGGGATCAACTCCTTGTTTTCTATGACAGGTACCTCATCCTGTGCACCCTAGTATTTCAGTGCTTGCCATTCCTGATTTGTCATATTGAGCACTTACCTTTAGATAATCAATGGCGGAACAAGACAGGACAGCTAGTGGCACAGTTCTGAGTTGCTCTGATTTCTATTTATAAGTCATAGACTGTTGTTGTTGTTGTTGTTGTGTCTTTCAGCTTTTCCCGGTTAGGGGTCGCCACAGCAGAACTCCGGTCCGTTAATGATTGGCAGTAGATTTTTACATGCTAGCTTGCCGGGCCTAACGCACAACCTTCAACGAAGGAAGAGACTAGTTTCTCTACTGATTTCATCTCTCTTTATTATGGATTTACCTGAGCCTGTTTCTGCCTTTCCTTACCTTATCACGTTGCTTCTTATGTCGCTTCTCTGAGCTATTTGACCATCCTTCGCCACTGGTCATTGAATGCTTCATGCACTTATTTCCTAAGTGGTACTTTGATTTCTGTTGTATGGTCATCTGATGTAGTTCATGACAAGTGTTTGGACAAGTACATACCGAAAGAGGCATTATACTCAACGATCGGCCTAATGAATGCTGAGTAATAGGCGCACCAACTACTGACGCTGACACATTACCACCATCACCAGTAACTGTCATCTGCTTCTTCTAGCGTTATTGAAAAACGCAAGTGCTTACTTCCTTTTTAGGATTTTTCTACTGTACAATGTTGTTTAGCTGAACACAGAGTTTAACTTGCACATTGCCTCTCAATTACTGAGGACTTGAATTTGCCACTTGATTTGGTTTCCTCAAGATCAAAAGCATGTGTATGTGCCTCTCTAATCAGTGCAGTGAAGGTTGTGTGCATTTAGAGGTGATTCAAGTGTATGTGTGTGGGTGTGCATGTGTGTACATGTATGTGTATGAATGCATGCATGTGTGTGCATGCATGCATGTGTATGTGTGTGCACCTGTATGTGTTTACATGTGTGTGTGTGTGTGTGTGTGTGTGTGTGTGTGTGTGTGTGTGTGTGTGTGTGTGTGTGTGTGTGTGTGTGTGTGTGTGTGTGTGTGTGTGTGTGTGTGTGTGTGTGTGTGTCTGTGTGTCTGAAACTGCAAGCTCAGTGTTTAGTGCAAAATGGTAGACAGTGGCATTATGGTTTCTCCTTTCCCCCAGCATAGTGTGATTTAAGAGTTAGCTTATATGAAGTTGTGAAGGTGAGCCCCATACACACTCAGAGACGCAGGGGATGTGCAGCCGTGGGGGAGGTGCACAGAGACTGGCTCCTTTAAAAACACTGATTTGTGCACACACACACACACACACACACACACACACACACACACACACATATATATATATATATATATATATATATATATATATATATATATAAATACATACATACACATATATGGTACTTACATATTATATATTGCTCTTGGGGTTCATTTTGTGGCTGAATAGAGTTCAAACTCAATTAACAAGCAAACAAAATCATTCTCTGACAAATTTTACATTTCTTTGCCATAATATTATTTTATACTTGTTTAAAGGTGTACTGCATCTATTGTATTTAGTTATTTTTTTTTATTCATATTGACCAATCTATTACTATTTCAGCTGATAATAATCTCCATAATCATTGGTTAAGTTTTTTTTTTCTGACTACCCGGTTTACTGTTTGTTTTCATATACGTATTATTTAGTGTCTTTTTAGTTTTACACTAGTTTTATCGTCCTTTACATATTGCCTAATGATTATTCAGTTTCAGTGTCATTTTATTGATTAAGTGCTGTTTATCAGTCATTTATATCACTTCAGTACAGTTCAGCTCAGCATGTTGTAAGATCTCATTGCAATTAAGATCTAGAGGTGACGTGAGTCTGAACAGATGGTAATTTACGGGTTTTTTCTGCTGATTTATCCTGTTAATGTAGAGAGTGGTAGCACAGTGGCCCAGCGGATAGTGTTGTCGCCTCACAGTAAGCGGTTCCCCAGTTTGATCCTTGGCTGAGGTGCATTCTGTGTGGAGTGTGTATGTCCTCATGGTGTTCTTATGGGTTTCCTCCATGTGCTCTGATTTCCTCCCACATTACAAAGACATGCAGTAGGTGGACTGGACACTCTAAACTGACAATCAAAAATCCCAAAAAACAAGAACAGCATGTAAACCAGGCAGGATACAAAATGTAAAACAGTAGTAAAAAAATTCAAAGCCTGGAAACGCTGATGTAAAATTCAGCATTTATTCCAAACAGGAAAAACAAATCATAAAGCTTTCAGGATCAACCCTTCATCAGCGTGTAAAAAAGAGATCAAATGCCTTCATTTAAATAGTAAATTCAAACCATAAAACTAATCACATGACACAGTTGTATTAAGCACTTCAGTTTAAAGACACATATACAGGTAAAATGTTACTGAAAGCCAGTATAGCCATAAAATAAGTAAAACATTTAACTAAGACCCATCTACACAAGATGTTATTTTAAAGTTAACTGTCTTCTTTTTAAAATAGGTTTAATGCTTACTGCTGTATTTAAACCTAGAAAACAATCAGCTTCTGAAAGTGTAATCCATGAATATTCACGTACTTCTAACTCATCATTAAGATCCCCCTTTTTCTTCTGTCTGATGTCAATCGCTCTAAAGTTAAATATGTGTGTACTTCCTTTCTCCCTCATATGCTTACCCACAGCTTTAGTTGCTACCTCTCTACGTATTTCAGATTTGTGTTAAATAATTCTGTCCTTCTACCTTCTTGTGCATTTCCCTGTGTAGAATGCTTGACACACCTTACAGCATATTTAATTATTTTACAGTTCCATGTCCTGTTATGCCTATTTTGTATGGTCTCCCGAAAATTCATAAAGTTTAACCCATCTACTCATGCAACCTATTGTATCTGGTTCTGGCTGGGTCACCAAACCTATTTCTCACTATTAACAGGTTACTTTAAGCAAATAAACCTATTTTAAAAAGAAGACAGTTGACTTTGAAATAACATCTTGTGTAGATGGGTCTTAGGTAAATGCTTTACTTATTTTATGGCTATATAGACTTTCAGTAACATTTTACCTGTATATGTGTTTTTAAACTGAAGTGCTTAATACAACTGTGTCATGTGATTAGTTTTATGGTTTGAATTTACTGTTTAAATGAAGGCATTTGATCTCTTTTTTACACGCTGATGAAGGGTTGATCTGGAAAGCTTTGTGATTTTTTTTCCTGTTTGGAATAAACACTGCATTTTACGTCACCGTTTCCAGGCTTTGTATTTTTTACTACACTCTAAATTGGCTACAGGTGTACAAGTTTGTGGTGTGGAAGAATTACTGCAGCAGGGCTAGCTACTTGGCAGTATGAACCTTGGCTCTAGATGATTGTCACTGTTGAAGTGACACCCCAATCCCATGTGCAAAAATGGGAAAAAGGGGTTATAGATGAATGGATGGGTAGAGAGGTTAACTAGTCAGCAACATCACTATATAAAACAAATGTATGATGTATTTACTCATATAACATGCTGTACTCTTTGAAATACATTTATTTGTCATGAGTCTGGTACTTTACTTGATATAACACTATTTATTCCCTATGCTGTATAGCATACAAGTTGTTATATTTAATGAGCAGAACTGCAGTTCAGTTCTTAGAATTGTTTTTGTGACCCGTATTCTTAAAACACCCTATTTTGGATACTAATAATCTTCAGGTTACCACATCCATCTTAAACCTTACTTTTATATGTAAGGTAATTGAAAAGCTGGTCTGTGTGCAGTTTGTTCCTCCCTTAAGGGTAGAATTTCCTGATCGAGTTCTAGTCTACTTTTAGATTCAACAGAAAGCTAAGGCAGCCCTTGCTAAGGCTAATCGAACCTCCTTACTTTTATGACAACATTTGACTTGGTTGACTACAGGATCCTTTTAGAATAATTAAGAAAGTACTATGGTCTCTTGGGAGTTGTGTTGCACTGGTTTGACTCCAATCTTTCTGGACACTTTCTGAAGACTGTTTCAGGTGTTAATTCCTCTTCAGTCTGCTCTTTGAACTGTGGAGTATCCCAGGATTTCTTACAGAAAGGAATATCAGGCTTATTACGGTAAAAGTTTTACTCTACAAAGGCTGTTGGCCGAGGTGCTAGAGAGATTCATTTGAGCTGAATAAATTTTATAATTTTGGAAGGTAGAGCTGGGACTCACTGTTTGTTCTTGTTGTTGCTGATAAGCATATGGCATCTGTTTGAGCCCTTTGATCCTCTTGGTGAGGTACTTTTGGGGTCTTTCCAGTTGCTGCAGGTGTCTGGTAAGGTACATCCCAAAAGGGACATTGTACTAAATTATGGGCCTGATGAGGGATGAGTAAAGAGGCACGATGACCTCCCCTGATCTAGATGTGAATCCCTTCATGATTAGGTGGGCTATATAAAATGTTTTTCTAACCACTTTGGCCACGTGGTTGTCAAATGAGAGATTGCTATCAACTTGGGTCCCCAGGTCCCTAATTATTTCTTCTGTACTTAATGGATTACCACCTATGTGGTAATTTGTGCACTTTGTTTTGCCAAAGGGATGACTATACACTTTTGGCATTTAGCTTGAGGCCATGGCTCTGGCACCAGTTGTCTGTTTCTATGAGGCCCTTTTGGAGGATGCTTGTGTCGGCTGGAGAGTCGATTATGGTGCCCAGTTTGCAGTCATCTGCGAACTTGGTCAGCCACAGTCCTTCCGTGTTGGCCTGTACCTCCGAGAAATATATACCGAACAAGAGAGGTCCCAGGACTGAGCCTTGTGGGACACCACTTGTAACTGGTTTGGAGTCTGACATGGCTCCAGCAATTCTAACCATGTGGGTTCTGTCCTTGAGCCAGTTTGCAATCCATCTAGTGACATAGGGGTTTATATTTAAGCTGGTGAGCTTATCTATAATGCCCGAGTGGGGTATTGTATCGAAGGCTTTTGCGAGGTCCAGGTAGGCTGTGTGGACCACCTTCCCCTCATCAATGGCCTTGGTAACTGTTTCAAAGAAATCAACCAGGTTTAAGAGGCAGGATCTGCCCTTAACAAAGCTGAACTGGGTAGGATCCAGTGTTTGTAGGTCCCCAATATCTTTATTTATGAGGTCCATGATGATCCTTACAATAGCTTTGCAGACCAAGCTAGTCAGGCTTATGGGGTGATAGTTTCCAGGATCCGTTGAGGCACCACCTTTATGGAGAGGGACCACTGTTGCTGTACGCCACTCTTTGGGCACATATCCTGTAGTAAGGCTGAGATTGAACAGTAGTTTTATGTTTGGGTTTAGCTCTTCTTGGAGTTCATGTAGGACGCAGCCCGGGACACCATCTGGTACCACTGATGCTGTGTTTTTTGCTTTGGAGAGGGCGGCTCTTACCTGAGCATCTGAGATGTCAGGGGGGCAGCACTCTGCTGGGATAGATATTTGCCCTTTTGGTGGGGGGGGAGAAGTTTGCGCTGAACCTATCAGCTAGGATGTTGGCAATGTCTGTGGGTTCGGTGTATTTTTTGTCATTTTGGACTAATTCTAAGCATATCTGGGAATTACCACCCAGGTTCCTAACATAACTAAAGAAAGCCTTGTGATTATCCTTAGTGTCCTGTGCAATTTTTCTCTTGAAGCTGGCCTTAGACAATTTTATGTGTGCCCGTAGTTTTTTGCTAATACTGATCAGTGATGCCTTCCCTTTTTGGGATTTTGCTCTATCATTTAGTACCTTCCTCCTTCTATTGCATAGTTTGTTTATGGCTGGGGTCCACTTCACAGATAAAGATTCTAGTTGTCTACTGATGTACTATGTTCTTCATCTGTAAATATGTTGTAAGTAATTGCTATGTAAATTGTTAATCACTATGTAATCCAATGTAAATACTGTCTGTTCATTTTAACTGTGGAGCTTTTCTCCCTGGGCCTCCGCTGAAAATGGACCTACTACGTCCAGTTGGACACTCCAGGTCAACAAATATAAATAAATAAATAAAATAAATAAATAAAGAAGAAACAGTTGATTAAGTTTTACAAGAGAACTATGACAAGACAAATATAATCCACAGTAGTCAAAGAAAGAAGTGGGCAAGAAATTAAATAATTAAGCAATAACCCACCCCTGGGTGTGGGTAATCCTGGATTTACCCACGGTTGGTGTGGTTTGGTCATGAGGGTGAAGCCCGAGTGACCAAACAAAGACATCCGTGAGTAAATCCAGCATTACCCACACCCAGAAGTGGGTTATTGCTATTATACAATGACATTATTTAAGTAAAAAATACCCTATAAGCTAGCATTGTAATAGTTAAACCTTAAAACGGAGATGTGAATGCACTAAAACATCACTACTCAACTCATATATGTTTTTTTAAATTCAAAGGAGAAGATGGGAATCATTTTTTTTTATGCAAAATATGTCAGAAACACAGAAGCACACTGTGAAGAAGTAGGAGATAAATCTCATTTGAGCGGCCTCCATGGTCTCTTTCTTTTGCATGCTATACGAGCTACGTTTTTTTCTAGATCAGCTGATTATTTTTATCATCCCCCCTTAAGAACTTCTTACTTTAGTTTGGGCAGGAGCGGCCTTAGGTCAACTGGTGCCCTAGGCAAAAGGGCTCAACAGCGCCCCTACCACACCACCTAGTGCCCCTATCCTGGTCTACCTGCACAAATAAATATTGGAAAAGTGCCCCAACTAGAGCAGTGCCCTAGGCGGCTGTCTAGTTGGCCTATGCCTAAGGCCAGGCATTCTTAACCTGCTTTCATGTTTTTAACCATAGTAATTTCCTAAGATAGCTAGTTGAATCATTCATCATTATTTTTGTGTAAATTTCCTCATATCTTCAGCAGGTTGTCTGATTTTTTTTCACCAGACATATTGAATAAGTTAGCATTTTTTTGTAGGTCAAGTACTTGTTTTTTTCCCATCACTCATAAGAACTGTCTTATATCTGCTTTGTGCATTCTTAACCAGCTTCGCTATTTTTAACCATAGTACTTTCCAATGAAGGCTATTCAAGTCATTCTTCATTTTTGTGTAAAGCTTCCTGATGTCATTCCCAGGTTATGCAGCTTTTTTCATCACTGTATTTTCATAAGATATTATAGCATAAATACTCCAACAGAAGGAGGTGGTAAGCCTATCAAAAATGTTCTCATACACCCCGTTTTTAAGGTGCATGAAAAGATATACAAGTCGATTGATCCCCTTGAGGTGTTTAATGTTTCTGTCATGCCACACCTTCCTTTTTTCATGTCCCCTTCTTCAAGGCATTATTAAGTCAATTCTTCCATTCCCTCTTTATAAGGTTTCTGAAGAATATTATCCATAATTTCTGCAGCCTTCATTTGAAGTGCCTATTTCTGTCTGTGCCCTTATGAACATGGGGGCTCTATAAATTCGTACTACTCCAGACTCATTCTTTATTAGCTATAAAAAATGAATGACAAGTTGTTGCCACCAAGCAGCATATGTACTAGTTTGTCATCTTATTTGCTTACCTTTAGATTATCTTACGTAAGTGCCACCAAGTTTCTTTCACATTTTTAGTGCTGTTTACTAATTTAGTAGATAAGACAACTGGACCAGAACTGTCTTTTTTCAGCCACATCTTAGTTGCAATAATACAAAAATAAAAATTACATTTACATCCAATTAATACAGAAAATACATCCTCACAAATAACAAAGCCATTCTAAATATATAGCTTAAAATAACAAATAAAAATGAATAATGTAAAATACATACTACATTAACTTTATGCTGCGTCACTAAAATAAATATACTATGTTTAATTGACAAGGAAATATAAAACACAGTAGGTGCATTATAATGTTAAAAAAGCAAGAGACGTGCTAATTCATACAGAGCAACACATATTATGCCTGTGTAAACAGAATATTTTATTACTACTGTTTAAAGAATACCGAGACCACGCCAGGCAAACACACCTGCTGAAGAAATTAGTGTCCTTGGTAGAGGTCAAGAAGTCAGCAATCTATGCAAGACAAGTCCATAGCAGCAATGTGGTAATTTGTAGACTGGGGTACACATTAAAAGTGTAGCACTACAATAAACAGTAAATAAGTTAACGGAATGTAATAAAGTGCAATGATGTTCCAGTTTCGGGCCAAGCAAAATAAATGTTCTGTCTCCATGATTTGTTGAGATTCAGCTAACTGAAGCTTTGCTCAGCTAAAATAACTGGATGAAACTCTACTTCAACAACAAAATTATGAAAATTGTTTTATCAGAAGAATAAGCACCTCTATTCCTTTACCTATGTATATAGTAACTCCATTGCCACACGGCCATGGACAAAAAGTAAAACCCCAAACAGTTTGAATCACTGCAAGCACATGAGAAGAAATGAACTGGCAGTGACTTCCTTCAGAAGCTGTGATCTCAGACTTCCAAGCTACGAAATGAAAATAGCGATGCATATATTCTTATACCAAGTGTACCTCTCGACCTCTTAACACAAGAAATCCAGACAAATCCCAAAAGAACAGGGAGACTAAGGCCCACAGATAGGGACAGATTTTAAATACTGCTCTTATAAACCTAGAAAGTTTCCAGAATAATAGCATTTGCATTAGCACTCATTTTCTAAAGGATATGAAGTCTGAAACTCAAATGTATGTTATTATTTAATGAGTTTAACCTTCAGTAATTTGCCAGAAAATCACACTTTTTATGAAGAACAGAACAAAAATATTAGGCAAAATTCTGGACATTCCACAAAAATCTGGAGACATTGAGAGGTATGATTTCAAGTAGAAATCATGTCAGTAATTTTCTACTTTATCTACTTGGCATGAATTGAATCCAATCATAAACTTATTTGTTTAAATTCAATAATATGTTCAATAAAAGCACCAGAAGTAGTTGCAGTTACCCCTTCCTTGTGAGCTATTACAAATGTTGTCCAGTTTCACCCAGTGCTGCATTTGATATATGACAACTTACCTCAAGACACTACTTTTAAAAATAAATAAAACGATCAGCAAATATGTTTACTTTGTCTGCAAAATAACTAAAGTAAAACAAGACTATACTATCAGCTTACAGAATAGAAGAAAACTTACTGTTACCAATATTAATGACATTTATGTGGACAGAATAAATTACAGGACCAAGAAAAATGTCTCATGGTGTTCCAGTAAAGAGTGGGCAAATATAATGAAAAGCAGTTTTTAATTTAGCCTCTGAATCTCTAGTCATACAGTCAGAAAAACAATACAATGTGATATCAGTGAAATCATATAAATTTAATTCTTTAGATCTGTCCACTGATGCAGGGGGCAAAGTGTCTAACCATTTTGCTAATGACCCAGGTTCGGGAACCAGTTTGGAGAGTTAAACAACCAACAGTGAAGGGGCTGAGCGAGCTTTCCTCTACATCTCAGGGAAGAAGACCAGCCTTGTATAACAAGAATCGCTCTGGTTATGGGTGCATTTGGGGTCAGAGGGTATTAGGTTGACACATCCAGAAGAATAGTCATTACTGTGATGCTATCACATTTTATATTCTGCTGTTTAGAAGGAAAAAGGTCTTGTGTGCTCCCTAGTGCATACCCTACAAGTGTGACCAAAGACATGCGTTTGCTCATCAGCATTGAGTAAGAATGTATGCTGGAGGGGGATGCCACAGTGTGACAGCAAGTAGCTCAAGTGTACAGCAAGGTGGAAGTGACAAAGGCCAAAGTACATCAGAAAATCAGAAGGAGAACCTGCAGGCATTCAATGCCTTATAGAAATATTCTTCTAAATGTTATTCTAAATGTTATTATCTGAGAAAACTGTAACAGTAACAGCAAAGGTTTTATTGAAATTAATAAAGATAACTCCAGTTAGTCAGAATTTGTTATATTATAAACATTGTTCCTAGAAATAATTGCTAGGGTCATATTAGAACATTTTTAGGCCGTGTTGTATTTATGAACTAATGCAAACACTGGTAGATGGTTATTTAGCTGAGCTGTTAGTATAGCTGTAAATAATTTAGATAAAGGAGGCAATGTGAAAATAGGCTTCTCTCACTTCTAAATTTCTTTTGGATTGCTATTACCATGACGGGAATGGACCCCATTTTAAAGTCAAAGTATGATAAAAGTGCATGAAATTAGTGTTGTTTTAGTCTTTGATGTCAGCCAAGAGTGCTCTTCACAGCACCCACAATGTGCCCAGTAATGACTCCTTCTGTAATTCATACAGAGTTACTTCTATTGGTTGAATATCTAAATATGATTGTGTTCCTTTTTTATGAGACCCATAATTCCCTCTACTATTGGAGTTGTCTGGGTATCCCTCTTTATTCCCCCTACTATTGGAGTTGTCTGGGTATCCCTCTTTATTCCCCTACTATTGGAGATGTCTGGGTATCTCTCTTTATCCCCCCTACTATTGGAGTTGTCTGGGTATCCCTCTTTATTCCCCCTACTATTGGAGATGTCTGGGTATCTCTCTTTATTCCCCCTACTATTGGAGTTGTCCGGGTATCCCTCTTTATTCCCCCTACTATTGGAGATGTCTGGGTATCTCTCTTTATTCCCCCAACTATTGGAGTTGTATGGGTATCCCTCTTTATCCCCCCTACTATTTGGAGTTGTCTGGGTATCCCTCTTCCACATCGCCCTCATTTCTGCCTGCACATCCTTGTCTTTTATGACTTTGTGTCTCTCTGTATGTAAGGCATTGTAATCACTTGGTATAGCAATTTCAATAATCAATGTTACTTTTGTCTTCTTTTCATGGACTACTATATCTGACTTTCTCACATCTATTTTTGAACTGTTGATAATAGGTAATCCAATGCAATATAAGCTTCATCATTTTCTATAATGCTTTCTGGCTAATGTTTCCAATGCTTTTCAGCTACTTCAGTACTGTAATGTTTGCACAATCTCCAATGCAACAGTCTTGCCACATTATTATGCCGCTCTTTGTATATGCCCTCTACCATGAGTGTATCACATCCAGCAACAAGATGTGGAACTGTTTCCAATTCTTTTTTTACAGAACTTACATTTGTCCGTTTCTTCCACATGTTCAATGGCCTTTGTAAACCAATGTGTATATAGTCCATTATCCTGGGCTGCTAATATTAACTCTTCATCTTTGCTTTAAAATACACCTCTCCTTAGCCATTCCTGCATCAGATCCCAATCGACATGAGGTTGTTCCAGGAGTTTTCAGTACTTGCAACTATATGTATGCCTTTTCCACATTTCCTGCCTTCTCATCTGATCCTTCTTATATCCTTTCTTTCTTTGACACTTTGCTTCCTGATTTTTGTCTACTTCTGGTTTGATTTCCATTCCTATCAGATGCAGATATGCGTCAGCTAAACTAAGCAGGGAGGTCATCTCAGATTTGTTCTCTTTATCTTAAAAAATGCCACTGTGTTTGGATCAGGTGAGATCAGTAGATGTTTATGCAGTCTTGTAATTGCAGATCTATACATGTGATTATTTTGAGGAGGTCCATACCTCCTTCAGAATGAGGAATATATAATCTTAGCATGCACTAATTTTTATATAACATTTGAAAAGCATGAAACATTTTTCTTGTTTTCTTGTTGAACTGATTCAGTACATTTTGGGGCCAGTTAGTCACCCCAAAACTGTAAGTTAGAACAGGAAGAGAACATTGGTTTATAGCTTAGAATTTATTTCTCGATGCCAGGCCTGTTTTCAATATTAATTATAGTCTTCTAAAATATTCTTCACTGAGTTTTGTTCACATTTATTTATGTTTTATTGTCAGTCCTTCACCAGTTCCTAAACATTTATACACTCCCTCCTGCTCAAGTTTCTTTATATCACATTTCTGTCCCAGACTGATTTTTGGGTGCTGTAGCTTTCCTGCGTTAAAGGTTGCTTTTGCACATTTATCAATACCAAATGAAAATCTTATTTCACCTGAGAAAGTTTTCACCACTTCCACTTGTACTTTCAGCTCCTCATCTGAGTTTTAAATCAGCTTTAAATCATCCATAAAAATAGATAAGAAGTCTTTACACTTTGTCATTGTCTGAGAGCAAAACTGTAACCATGACGACTTAATCTGCTAAGCAAACAGCTTAATGGGTTTAGGGCAAGACAAAAGAGCAGCGGTGGCAGGGAGTCACCCCCTTTATAATGTTATTCCCAGGATAATAATTTCTCCTTTATCATGGCTTAGCTGCAAAGTGGTTTATCACTGTTTCATGGTCACTGTAATGTAATTCATCAATGTAGCGTGTATCGTATACATGTGTAAGCACGCGTGTATCCATGAATGTGAGATACTGTCAAATGCTTTTTTGTAGTCTATCCATGCCATACTTTGATTCTTCCCCTTTTTGTAATTCTCCATTATCACTTTATTTAACAACAAATGATTCTTTGTTCCACATGACTTTCTTTTGTTACTATTTTGTTCAATTGCCATGATTAAGTTTTCTTTTAAATGATGATAAACTCTGTCAGCATCAGGTCCAATATATAGTTTATACACTGTTGAAAGGCAAGTTATTGATATAGTTTTGAGGCTACCTTGCAGTTGCCCTCTTAAGGAGGAGTATCATTTTTCCTATTGTTAACCAGGTTGGTGTCTGTTTGGGATGCACATATAATTAGTTCTTACTTATGGCTAAATCCTCATGTAAATATGTTAGTACATTTATCCAGAAGTTATATACTGCATCTGGGCCTGGGGGGGGGTTCCAGTTAGGAACTTTTTTTAATTTTTGTTTTTTTTATTTTGTTTCAGTTTCCCTGACCATTACTAAATCCCTGTATATTTGAACATCTTAATGTTTCTTTTATTTCTATCCATTCAGCAGTTTTGTTATGTTCTAGAAAGTCTGGCAATAGTGTAGTACTGGCTCACCAGATGCGCAGTAGCAAGCACCGCCCAAAACCCTCCCCCGTTGTTGTACGTCAGTTGGAATTATTCAATATTCATCCAGTGTGAATGAATATTTATTGCTTCCGAACCGTACAATGCCACAATTTTTTTATATGCTAAACATGAAATGACAGCAGATTTTAAAAACAAAGAAAGTATGCCTGTAATCATATTTAGATCTGTATATTTAGGTTGAATTTATTTATTTGCAGTTTTTAGAGGCCTTACTTATGTTGGTCCAAAATATTGCTTAGTCTGAAATGGTGAATGCTGTTTACTGAACAGACAGCAATGGTTTTGCATTGTTCATAAATATATTTAGATGTTTATTTGACCATGAGATACTGAAGCGCATGGAAAAATACACAATTACAATGTAAAAGATGCAGTCTACTTAACAGACTACTTCTTAACTGTCCCTGATTTTATCTCAGAATTCTACTCCATCTTTCTGAGTTCCTCGTAACACTGGCGATTTGGGTAGAAAAGGGGGAGGGTTATGCTTAGCAAGTCATGACAGTATCCAAAGTTGTATGGTTTCACATTCTCTTGTTCTATCAACTACCATTAAGAGTAATAATATTTTTAAAAAAGTGTCCCCCATTTGTCCATGATTTATTTCTGGATTTGTCCGTGATTTTGGAAATTAAGATGTTGCTTTCTACGCAGAGCAAAATAAGGCACAGATAGGGAGCAGTAATGCAAGGTAAATATAATTGTGTTACTTTATGTCTCCATGACTGAGAGTTAAATGCAGCAAATACCGACATCCTCAAGCCCTCGTTCCTCGAAGTTCCACATTGAAAGGATATGAATGGCATATCAATCATGCCTCATTTCATATGCAACTTTTCACGTCAATCACCGGAGCCATGCCCACTCCTACGCAGAACTGAAGGTGAGCCAGTACACTACACTATCACCCAGAGTCTTTGTATATATGTCTCCAAAATGTATCTATTTCTTCTTTTTTGTGTTGTTTCTGTTCCTTTTGCTTTGCTTCCCAATTCTCTATAAAACTTTTTGGGTCATCAAGGAATTGCTTATTTTGTAGTTTTCCTTTATATGTATCTGCATATCTTCAAAGTTTTCCTGTCTGTGCTGATATCTTTAGTTTATTATTTAGCAATAATCGATGAGTGGGTGTGGTAAATTTAATATTTCCCCACAGTTTGATCACAAGGGTGATGCCTGAGTGATTAAACAAAAGCAACCATGGGTAAATATTCAATATACCCACACCCATGAGTCGGTTATTGCTATTATACAATGACATTATTTAAGAAAGACATTATTTCCATTTCTTAAATGATGTCTTTCTATAATGGCACCGTGGTGTTCTTCTGCATTGTTTCTGCATTCTTCTGTTTTGTTGATGTACTGTGTGAGCATACAGGACTTACATTCCAACTCCTATACAGTACATCAATGCTTTGGAAAGCAAGCAACAGAGAAAGGAAGATCTCCATTGCTTTTTTTTCTTTTAAACTGTGAAAACCAGACAGTTTAGAGGTATGAGGGAGAGACAGTACAAAATTACAAGGAAAATCAGGTAAGTTTCTTTAGTTTTGCATGGCATACTTGATTTTCCCTGTATTTTCTCTGCCCACAGTATGTACCTATCAACCTCTTAGGTCAAAAAAACTGCAACACTTTAAATAAGGGGGACAAAGGTCCCTATTGTAAATGTTGCTCTTATAAACTTAGAAAACATACAGTGGATATAAAAAGTTTGCACACCCCTGTTAAAATGTCAGGTTTATGTGATATAAAAAATTAGACCACAATAAATAATTTCAAAACTTTTCCCATCTTTAGTGTGACCTATAACCTGTACAATTCAATTGAAAAACAAACAACTCTGTTATGCTGTTTGCATAGGTGTGCACGCCCTTAAACTAATATGTTGTTGAAGCAGCTTTTGATTTAATTACAGCATTCAGTCTTCTTGGGTAGGAGTCTATCAGAATGTCACAGCTTGACTTTGCAATATTTGCCCACTCTTCCTTGAAAAAGCATTCCAATTCTGTCAGATTGCGAGGACATCTCTTGTGCACAGCCCTCTGCAGGTCACCCCACAGATTTTCTATATGTCTGGGCCATTCCAAAACTTTAATTTTCTTCTGGTGAAGCCATTCTTTTGTTGATTTGGATGTATGCCTGGGGTCATTATCATGTTGAAAGGTGAAATTCCTCTTCATCTTCAGCTTTCTAGCAAATGCCTAAAGGTTTTGGGCCAAACGTGACTAGTATTTGGAACTGTTCATAATTCCCTCCACCTTGACTAAAGCCCCAGTTCCAGCTGAAGAAAATCAACCCCAAAGCATGATACTGCCAACACCTTGCTTCACTGTGGGGATGGTTTCTTTTGGTGATGCAAAGTTTTATTTTTGTGCCAAACATACCTTTTGGAATTATGGCCAAAAAGTTCAACCTTGGTCTCATCAGACCATAACACATTTTCTCACATGATTTTGGGAGACCTGATGTATTGTTTTGCAAATTTTAGCTGGGCCTGGATGTTTTTCTGTGTAAGAAAAGGCTTCCATCTTGCAACCATGCCCCATAGCCCAGACATATGGAGAATATGGAAGATTGTTCACATGTAGTATACAACCAGTACTTGCCAGAAATTAGTGCAGCTCCTTCAGTGTTATAGTAGGTCTCTTGGCAGCCACACTGGCCGGTTTTTGTCTTGTCTTTTCATCAATTTTGGAGGGACATCCAGTTATTTGCAACGTCACTGTTGTCCCATATTTTCTCCACGTTTTGATGACTGTCTTCACTGTGTTCCATGGTATATCCAATGTTGTGGAAATTTTTTTGTACCCTTCTCCTGACTGATGCCTTTCAACAATGAGATCCCTTTGATGCTTTGTAAGCTCTCTGCAAACCACGGCTTTTGCTGTAGCAGGCAACTGAGTAAATGTCAGGAAAATCCTACTAGGACAGCTGAACTTTATTTGGGGTTAATCAAAGTCTCTTTAATTGATGGCAGTTGTGTACCCAAGAAGATTGAATGCTGTAATTAAATCAAAAGGTGCTTCAACAAAGTCTTAGTTTAAGGGCGTGCACATTTGTGGAACCAGTTTACTGTACGTTTTTTATTTTTTTATATTTTTTCTCCTAACAGATTTGTTTGTTTTTCAATTGAATTGTACAAGTTATAGGTCACACTGAAGGTGGCAAAAGTTTTGAAATTATTTACTGTGGTCACATTTTTTTATATCACAAAAAACTGGCATTTTAACAGGGGTGTGTACACTTTTTATATCCACTGTATATTAATAGAAGAAAGTCTAGTTGGACTTCAGTGGCTGAACATATTTATACTGGTATATTCTCGATTTTTTTTACAACGGACACACCAGTTGGTCTGACCAATCAGTGTGCCTGTTTTTGCATACTAACAAGCTACCATTGTATAATTTGCATTAGTGTACAATAGATCCTGGTCTGTTCTAATACTGCGCATTGCTTTTATCACATCTGTCTTTCTAAGTATTTTTGTTAATTTCTCTATCTTCTATACTCCTCTAACAGTGACACTTCTTTTCTTAATTGCTTCATAGTTTACTCCGTTTGATAATTCTGTGACGGTACTTGATTTCTTCCCATCCTTTCCCTGATTGCCTTGTATTTTTGTGGCAAGACTTTATCTGTTATTAATTTAGCACACTAATATACAGTAAACTCTCAGTTAACCCCATCTCAAGCAACCGGCAAAAAAAAAAAAATTAAGAAATACATTAGGATTTTCATGTGTTGCACTTTCTGTTTTTTGCTCTGTCATGTGGAGGCTCACTGGCCTATCACTCCACAACATTGACTGCATCAGAGTTACCACCGTTCCCTGCTCTCTTTCCACATGTTTCTCCTTATTTTGGGGACTCATTGTTGCATTATGCTGTGTCATTACCAGAACTGGAATTTATACATCAGAGCCTCCGCTTCACAGGTAATCTATAGCATCAGTTTTTTTCTTTAACTTCTCCGCTACTAATCCACTTTTTCTTCTTTCCCCTTTGTTTTCTTATTTTTTATGTTGCAAAATGTTCCATATCCGGATGCCTTTGCCTGTATTTCTCTTCATATATCTTTGTTATACTTTTTATACTGATTAATTTTGCTTTCTTCTTTGCATAAATATTGCACGATATTAAATCTCTTTTTCTTCCCTTTGTGCATATTTCTTTTTCAGATGTATCCCAGTCCACCTGTTTCTCCTCAGGGACTCATTATTCTGTTATGATGTGACATGACCTGTGATAGACTTTTTACACTAAATCCTTCACGTTGCAGGTATCCCATAACTTCATCTTCTATTTGCTTAATTTTTGCTTTATTAATCTTCTGTTCTATGTTCCCCTTTGTGATCTTATTTTTTCTGCATTGTGAAATTTTTCATATTTGGGTGCCTTTACCTGTATTTCTCTTCAAATATCTTTGGAAGTGCATTTTTGTATTGACTTGTTTGACTTTCTCCTTTGCATTAATATTGCACCATATCGGATCTCTTTTTCTTTCACATATTCATGTTTTTTTTATTCCCTTCAAAAATGTCTGTTTTTTTCTTTATATTTTTACTCTTTCAGTCACTACGTTTTTCTAACAGCCCAAGGCTTCTTAGTGTATATAGTGTTATTCATAAATCTGCGTACTAATGTACACACATTTGCATTTGAAGCTTTTTCTTTCCTCTAACTTCTCTCCTAATCTTTTTGAATATATTCTATGCTGAAATTCTGGGCTTCTTGCATAATAGTAGCAATACACAATTTCTTTCTCATCCTCAATAATCTTCTCTGTCATCTTTATGGCTCTTTTGTGGCCTGTCAGTTTCTATGGCTTTTCATAGGTGCTTACAAGGTTAATGACCACAAGGGCCTTTTTAAGCCTAGCCATACATCCCAAATCTCAGACGAGTTCTGATACCCTTGATAAGTGTAGTGGCTTGGAAGATGAAAGATTTACAAGCAGGGGCCTGGGAGAAGAAACATTTACATGTTGCCTGTGTCCATCAGAGACATAGGTGCCAAACCAGGGATGACTTTCCGGTTTCCCATCCAATTGACCAAGTTGCACTTGAATTGGGTTAGGGAGAAACTCTGTTTCACATGGATGGAGAGCCTATTCCATATTTGCGGTAGTCTCTGGGCTACAAACCTGTCTGTCCATCAGGTCCTAGTGCATCCTTCCTATAAGCCTGGCCTAGCCCCATTGTAGGAATGTTTCTGTGTCTTGAGGATTCTACACTGTCATTTTTTCCAATCATAACACCAGTGCACCTAATGGGACTGTTATCAGTTTATGTACATTTATTTATTTACTTATTTATTTATTTATTTTTGCTTACCGGGCACTGTACTGATCTCAATGGCCCATTTGCCGGTTGAATAGAATCACATAAGAAATAATAAAACATATTTACAGATACAAGGATATGCTAAACAGTATATATATATATATATATATATATATATATATATATATATATATATATATATATATATACATACATATACACATACATACATATTTACAGATGCAAGAATATGCTACAACATTTAGTTTGAGAAGCAATTAACAATGTGATTACATGGATGGAAAAACTAAAATTATGCTTAGCAGACCTTTATGGAGAAAAAAGAGTTTCCAGAGAAAAGAAGATATTTACCAGTTCTCACAAACTTCTAGAATTTTAGAAATTTAAGGGAACTGCCATTTGAGCTAGGTTTGATCAAGTTTTGCACTTAATTATTTCACCATACTTGACGTTACAGGTTTACAGGAGTGCAATTTATCATAATCAAAGGCATCAGGTGGGGTTAACACGTGATGTCCTGCTAAGTGAGGAGATGAATGCAAAATATTTTTTTTTTTCAAAACCAACAACAGCCTTTGGGGACAAAACGATTCCCCATTCATCTCCAGAAAAGTTGATGACAAAATAATTTCTCTACCTGTTCAGAAATGTGTTTCATTCAAAAAAAAATTAGAGGTTGTTAAATTAAGAAAATTGTTTACATTTAAAAGATGCCTTAATTTGCTTCATTAAAAACTTATATGTATTCCTTGGGTGTTAAACTTTAAAATAGATATGAGTATTTGAATATGTTTAATTTGCTCTGCTAATAACTTAACATTTGTTCCTATGAAGTGAGTAATACTCCTGGCTTGATAGTACCTTTAGTTAATGCACTTTGCTGATCTCCGTGGTCTGTGGCATAATGATCAGTAATTCTTTCCCAAGTTTTGAACCCAGCCAATGTAATTAAGTAAAATAATTTGCTGAGATTTAATACTTAAATGCAAAGGAAGAACAGTCAGCTTTGGGAAGGAAAGATACTGGTGGAAATGATCTCTTACGAGTGCAATGGAAGGTCGCTCAATGAAAGCTTAGTCTCCAATGGTCAAAAGTGTGGCCACTTAGGAGGAGCAGGTGCTCTTAAAGAAGATTTCTAAGTAACTGCAAAGGATAAATAACAAGTGGGAGACAATATTCAGATAAACAATAAGTACCTCAGTTAGACTGATGAAACATTAAATGCTCATTCTGACATGCCCCAGCTGTTGATAAGTGAGAACATGCAGCTAAAAGGCCAGATGTTAGCCGTCGGGGTATGACTAGATGCTGAAGAGAAGCAATTGATGGAGAGTGAGAACAAAGTAAGGCATAGGAATGTCATATTGATGGGATCCTGGAGCTGTTAGGGGAAATACCACCAGAATAGCTTTTTTTCTACCAGCCTTCCCTTTATTTCAGGTAGGTGCAACAGTTTCCCTACAGATATTGATACTGTTAAACAGGGTCTCTGTGAACATTTCTGCATAAGCAGCAGTATTCCAGGGCTGGGGGTGGCTAAAATGTATTTAGAGTGCCACTTAATAGTGGAAAGTTTGCCTTGGAGTAATTCTTAAAAGTACAAGGGTTTCCAGGTGTCCCTGGTTTTACATTTCCCACAAAAGAGACATCTTTATAGTATGATCTGACTAGTGAGGTCAATACACTAAGGGGGTGCACGTTCTGTCATGTTTGTGAGGATCAGGTTAAGGATGTAGATGCAGGACATAGGCCAGAAGGTCCAGGGAATGAAGGTGCACTAGCAGCATACAGCCTTGAAGTGGATGGTATGATGATAAGGAGAAGGTTAGACATCCCCCGTATCCAGGAGACAAGATGGAAGGGCAGTGCAGCAAAGCCACATGGATTGCAATCCTGAGTCTAATACACAGAGGGAGGACAGATGAGAAAAGGTGTGGAAATGGTGGTGAGGGACAGGCTTCAGAAAGCAACATGGGTTGTCATTAGAATTACTGACAGACTCATGGCAATTAGACTCCAGTGTAAGGATAGGACAGTATTCATACTCTCAGCCTATGCTGCATATCAGGGATGTGATAGTGAGGAAAAGAATGCATTCAGGCAGCAGTTAAGGGCCTAGTAGACAAAGCAGGGTGACATGAGTTGGTGTTGATAATAGGAGACCTAAATGCTCATACCAGGATCAACAGAACAGGATATGAAGACTGCCTGAGTACACATGGGTGGGGCAACAGTAACAAAGATAGAGAAGCCATTCTATGCTTCTGTTGAGCAAAAGTCTTGATAGTAGCCAATACAAGGTTCAGTGAGACAGGCAATTACATGATCACATACAAGGGTGATCAATGTGCAACTCAGGCTAGACATCCTCCTAGTAAGGAAAGGACATTTGGAAAGAATCAGCAATTGCAAACACATGCTCAGTGAAACAGCCCACAGCATAAACCACGGATGTCCACAACCAGCTGCAAACAGTGGTCATAAAAGATTCTAAGGTCAAAAGGAACAAGGCTGAAGACCTGGGAGCAGACTAAAGAGGGAGCACAGGAGTTCAAGGAAATACTCAAGGCTCTAGCGATTTAGGAAGAAGAGGAAATAGGTGGAGTTGAAAAAGAATAGAAGCATCTCAAAACAACATGTGTGAGGACTTTAGAACAGATATGCAGTCGAGCCAGATATGGAAATAAGTTACATAATTAAAATTAGTAATAGAATCCAAAGGTTCAAGAAATCAACAAAAGAAATGAAGAAAACGTGGGAGACAGAAAAGACAGACCTGACTAAGAAGGAAAACTGGTTGACAAACAAAAAGGCTAATACAACAGTTACAATAGCAAAGAAAGGGCATCTGACACACTCTACCAGCTTCTGGAAAGTGACTCAAGAGATGGCACAAAGAAACTATACAAGGTTGCAAGGCAAAGACAGAAAGAAAGAAGATAGTCATCAGACATTCTTCATAAGGGATGTCAGCAACAACCCAACCGGGCATCAAAGACAGTGGAAGGAGCCATCGAACTCCTAAAATACTGGATGAAGAGGTTGCTTGATAAAAAGTAACATGAGGGATGAGCAGTTTGGTTTTAGATCAGGATGCAGCATAACTGACCCAGTGATTGCAGTGAGACAGATAGTTGATAAGAAGCTAGATATGAGGAAAGAGTCAACTGGGCTTTCATAGACTTGGAGAAAGTATATGACAAAGGTCCCAAGAAAGCTTTTTTGGGATTTTCTTCGATGGTTAGAAGTTCCAGAAACATTGGTAGAATCAGTACAGGCTATGTACAAGGAGCCAATGACACAAGGGCAAACTATGTTCAGTTAGACAGACGGGTTCCCAGTTGGAGTGGGCTTACATCAGGGTTCAGCTCTGAGCCCACTGCTGTCAATTCTGGTGATGAACTATATTAGCAAACTGTGGATCAACAAAGTTGCTGTATGCAGATGATGTGGCATTACAAGCATACAAGAACTTCAGCAAAGGATAGGGGAATGGAATACAAAACTAAAGGCACATGGCATGAAACTGTGTACAGAAAAAACAGTTGTAATGACAGCAAATGGGAGACATCAGAAGATATTGAAAACTGAGATATAAGGGAAAATTGTGAAACAGGTTAATAGCTTCAAATACCTGAATATGGTGGTTGAGGAGGAAGGAAGTCCAAATAAGGAGATGAAAGCTAGAATCAGAGAGGCTGCAGCCAACTGGCACAGAGTGGCAGGGGTAGTGTAGGACAGGAGAAGGCCAAAGAAGCTGAAAAGTAAAATGTACAAAACAGTGGGGCGACAAGTACTACTGTATGGTACAGAAACCTGGGCAGTAAGGCAGAGCAGTTAAAAATCTGGAGGTGATGGAAATGAAGTGCTGAGATGGGTGGTAGAATACACACTGAGAGACAGATGCAGAAATGAGGACATCACAGTAGAAGCCAAAGTAGCTCCAATTGCAGAAAAGATCAAAGAGAAGAGATTATAGTGGTTTAGCACATGTGCAGAAAAGCAGATGACAATCTGGTGAAGAAGATTTGGGACAAACAAGAAGAAGAAGGCAAGAAGAAATGAGGGCATCCAGCAAAGAGGTGGAGGGATTATAAGTATGAACTGATTGTCTGGTTTTCATGCCATATTTCAAACATATGCTGTGATTTTTCAATTCTCAGACAGTCAAAAGAAAACAGGAATTTTCCAGTATTTTTCCTGGAAAAAAATCAAAAAGCACTTTCCCTGTTTGTGTGATAGCAAAGACTATTGAATGCTCCTTGCTTTTTTGAGATGGTTACCTGTAGATATGAAAGACGATACACAGCTTTCCAACTGAATCAGGTGTATGACTTACTGGTGCTCTCCAAAAACTACATCTGCCCAAAAGACCAGGTGTCACCTTTGGCTGAGCTAGGCTGACATATGTGAACCACATCTGGTCCTCACACTGAGATAGTGATCGGTGATATAGATTTGGGAGGAAATGTCTCCTCAATGTCATTCAGATTTTCCCATTATATACTGAAAGATCGCATTAATACTTTGTGTAAACAACAAAGGCATCCATCAGCATACCTTTGAATTCCTGGAATTTAAATGTAATTGTGGCTGAATTGCAAGCAAAGACAAAAAAAATGCACAGAGCCTACTCGTTTACCCAATAATAGTGATAAAGATGTTTATCTTCTGGAGGTGCATCCTTTTGGAAGTATATCAAGGTAGAATACACAAGTGTATTGACACTAATCACCAGTGAAAATGTAGGAGCAGCAGTAATATATTTCAGAAAAAGTTGTTTTTAATTGTGGCTACTAGATCCCATGTAGAGGACAATATGCAATACTTACTTGTAATATGGCCACCTGTTAACTTCACTAAAGCAACAAATCTTTCAAGTTGTAATTCCTTACATGCTGTTTTATGGTACCTCTTACTGACACTACTCAGATGGATTTAGTTTAGAAGATCGACTTTTCAAAGCATCGAACTTTATGTGGTTAAGACCATATGATCGACATTCTGCAATGTTGAAGTGTTTGTACTGAGATTGTAGTACAGTGCGGATTGGGGAATCTGTCCTCTTCCCCACTGTAGTGTGATCTTGGGGTTGGTATATATAATTAGTAGGGGATGTGGGGGTGCAGAGAGGCTTTAGAACACGGTTTATGGTGTTAGTTTGTTTTTCAGCTTTATAACATTGACTGTATGGTCTCAACCATATGAAGTTCAACGTTCTGAAAAGTTGATCATCTAAAGTAATTCCACTCAACCACATTAAGTTTACTCCGATAACCTGAGCTATAATCTATTTATTGTGCAGGATATCTAAAAAATGTAAACTTATTAATTATACTCTATTTTTGTAGATGAAAAATAAGTATGGCAAAACCAAGTTATTTTAAAATGAAACTGTAGTGTCCCATAGGGCTCAGTACTGGGACCTCTCCTATTTGGAATATACTTCTCTGAAGTCAAAACAAATGTAGAGGGCTTTTGGTTGATCAAATTCACTAAAGACTGCAAGCTGGGTACAGACATTGAATCCCCAAAAATGTAGATATCCTCCAGGAAGGTCTGACACAAATAACTGGTGCCAGAACCATGGCCTAAAACTCAGTGCAGAAAATGCATAATTACACCCCTGCAAATTACAACATTGAAAACACTCTGCTAAGAGTAGGGCCTTGGAAACGCAGGCTGTCAGTAACCTGAACTTTAATCACCATGTGTCCGTGGTAGTGAGAAGATCTTTCTATGTGGCACAACTTATAAGTAAGGGCATACCATCTAGATCTAAAGAGATTGTAGCCCCACTATATTCAGCCTTCATTAGAATGTTAATCGAGTACAATACACCCTTTGACATGCACCAGACCAGACATTTGCAACAGCTGGAGTAGCCACAGAGGCCCTCACTAAAGAATACAGGGTGTACATAATATGCCCTATGCAGACCACTTTAAAGCCCTGTCCCTGTATCTCCTACAGACTACTGAGAGGTGATCTATGCCTAACCTACAAGACATTCTCTGATCCAGCCCAGATGGATCTGCTACACATTCACAAAAACAAACAGCACTAGAATTACCAGGACTAAGGATCTAAACCTCATCTGTGACATCAACAAAGCATGTTGGATGTATAAATATGTGTCTCAGAGATTACTCCTGCTCTGAAACAGACTCCCTATTCATGTATAACAGAGCTCTTATCTTAGCATATTCAAATGTTGTTTGGACCAGTGAATGGGAAATCCTAAATTCATTGCTGTCTTGTCATCTGTGGCTCTTATGAACAGTGACAGTTTGTAGAAGCCCTAAGTTACAGGCATAAATATCAAAGCCTTTCTAGCCCATGGGCATTGATAAATGAGAAAATTGGGGTATGGATGGCTAAACTGGGAAAGGCTCTAGGGCCATTAGCTTAGCAGCCTCCTGTAATCCTATAAAACTGCTGATAAACTAATTGAGAACCATGTAGACACAAAGATATTGCAACACAGTATTAAATGTTGACATATGTGAAGTGATGGATGGAGGAACAAACTCACAGTTTATAAGCTAAACTGGGACAAAGCAGGCCTTTCTGCTCATACCTCTCGTATGTTCCTCGCAATAAGGTACACTTTTCATTTGGGGTCTTAAAAACTTCATGTTCCTCGAAGTTCCTCAAAGTTTCACATTGAAAGAGTTTGTCTCACATTCAGTGTTAGGAATTTTTTTGAGTGAAATCCATGGTAAATAGAAATTAATCATATTAAGTCATTAAAGGATCTTCTTTATAAGTAAAACCAGCATATTTTAACCATCCTATGACCTTCCTAGTTGAAGTTGTTAGTAAGCCATTAGTATGTGTTCCACATTTTGCCCATTTGTTGCACAGTATGAAGGCAAGTGTTCCTCATTTTGGAGATGGAAGGTTGAGAGCTATGTCTGCTATATGATTTGTTACTAACATTATAATACATATGCCAATTGCTTCATTTGCATACAAGATTTTCCTTTAATGTGTACTGTAACCCTTTGATACTAATCAGCAGTGCCTTATGTCTTGATAGCTTCGACAGCCTCTAATGATAACAAAAGTATGCATGCAAAGGTGTACTTTTTATTTCAATCTAAGTAGATATGTTAATATTTAAATGCATAGCTCAGTTTGAACATGAGGAGATTAAATGCTTATTCACTGATGAAACATACCGATGTAACAGTTCCTAAATATGGTGTATTAAATCCATGCTGCTTGATAGCGGTAAGAATAGTGTCATCTCACAGACTTTAGAAGTGAAAATAATTATTGCACACATATTTTACTGTTCAGACTACAAGCCCATGTTTATTTGCACATTTATCTGCAAATTCTGATTTCTAAAGGTTATAGAGAGTCTGCATGTCCTCCCCACGGTCGAGTGGACGTTCAAAGGACATGTGTTGAATGGGCGTGCCTTAGTTGAAGGTTGGGCATCGGGCTGGCAACTTGACACCATAACAACCAACTGCCAATCATTAGCGGACTGAAGTTCCTCTGTTCCGACCCCTAACCAGGAAAAGCTGAAAG
The DNA here is from genome assembly GCF_019279795.1 of Protopterus annectens. Taxonomy (NCBI): domain Eukaryota; kingdom Metazoa; phylum Chordata; order Ceratodontiformes; family Protopteridae; genus Protopterus; species Protopterus annectens. The sequence goes on along the minus strand of NC_056748.1, from coordinate 55,417,103 downwards.
ACAAACAACAACAACATAGAGACATGCATCTGGAGCATTTCTCCCCCGGCCTCCGCTGAAAACAGGCACTGTGGAGCCTAGTCGGACTTTCCCGGTCAACAAATGTAAAATAAAATAAATAAAATAAATAAATAGAAAAGATATAGTTGTGGTGGTAGCTGTAACATAACTTAAAAGGAAGATCTCTAGCATTCACAATAAATAGAAAAATAAATTTGTTGATTAAAGCAAATGGAAATAAACTGAAAATTGGACAGTGGATGAAAATATGCACCTACAAAATTAACTTTTTCCTCTTTTATTAGCTACATGCTTAGACACAGTTTTAGGTCCATTAAATCTTTTTAAGTAAAGTGAGATTTAGCTAGGCCATATTAGGGACCCAAATCTAGACCAACAAATAAGCAAGACTCATTGGAGGGATAGGTTCCTAACTGAATGTATTTCCCAGCCTATAGAATAAGTTACCACTACAGGTCAAACAAAATATTACTAAGGCAGGTGTAGATGATTGAATAGTGTGACACAAATTCACACCAGGTTGTCCTGCACAGCCATGCTTGATTTGGAATGTGAACACAATTAATTGATTGTGAAGGGCAGAAAAAACTTTTAAGTATGACTACTTAAAGGGGTATACTGGTAGGCATGTTATGGTTCCTGGGATCACTTGCCTAGTGCTGTTCCTATATATGTTCTTGTATTACTATGGCCACTGAATACAATTTATTTTATTTATTTATATATCATTTGTTTACTGGGAGTGTCTGACTGGGACATTGCCCATTTTCAGAGGAGACCAGAGGAGAAAACCTCCATAGACAAATGACATACAATTGCACACAGCTCAGTAGATGGATACACACAATTACGCTCACATTAGATAATTGAAAAATGTAAATAATTTTTATTTTATTTTATTTTACATTTGTTAACCGGGAAAGTCCGACTTGGAACAAAGCCAGTTTTCAGCAGAGGCCCAGGGAGAAAGGCTCCAGATGCGTGTCTTTGTAATGTGGGAGGAAACTTGAGCACCCGGAGGAAACCCACACGAACACAGGGAGGACATGCAGACTCCGCATAGAAGGAACCCCAGCCGAGAATCGAACCAGAAAACCTCTTGCTGTGAGGCCACAACTCTACCGTTGCACCATTGCACTGTCCATTGGTTACTTTGGATCACACTGAGTAGGAAATGACATAATTTGTGTTCAGTAAAAGATATAGCTGATTACAAGCCAAAGTTTCAGCACAGAAGTTTCAACATAGTGCTGTATAATTATTTACAATCAACAGTATGTGACTTTTGCAGTAGTTATATATAGCCACCATTCAGATATAGTGTTTACTTTGTCCATGTCCTATGAGGAGACAGTAGAAGTTAGAAGTGGCAGGACGGAATGAGGTATGAGGAATATAAGGAAGGAGGATAGGTGTTGTAATGTTAGTGGAGAAAGGCAGAGGTAGAGTGAGAATATTAGGGATAATCAGAGTGGTAGGGGGAGAGGAGGAAGTGACACTGGTTATAATAGGGGGATGGGGAGGAGTAATATTAATTTATGTGTGTATGAACCTACGAACCTATGAACCTATACATTTAGTTATGGAAGTGTGTAACATTTTGTTATGGTTGATGGAGTTAGGCTGTTAGGTAATGCAGTTGGATATTGGTGATGGGAGGAAGAGATTAGTCTGGAGTACTGAATGGGCACAGTCATTTGTTAGTGAGGTAGTGCTTAAGCAGGCTTTCATATTGAGATAGGTTGGTGGTAGCTGATATCAGATGTGTAATAGTATTCCAAATTTTAGAGATGTTGGTAGAGCACATGGAGTCACCAGTGTCATTGTTGGATTTAGATACACAAATTACAGGTTTGTCTGAGGATCTGAGGACACAAGCGTTGGTATGGGGTAGGAGCAAGAGATGAAGGCAGGAGTTTTATCTGACTGGTGGATTAGTGTGTGAGTGGTAATGAGACAGGTAATGGGGTAATTCTAGCTAATTTAGTTGTTGTAGGGCAGAGCAGAGGTGAGACCTGTGAGGGGAGTTGGTGGTAAATTTAGAAATGTTATTGTAGCAGGCTTCTAGTTTGGCCAAATCAGTTTTCTTTATGTTAGTGAGGGTAGGGGAGGTGTATAGTAGGATGGAGAGTGAGTGTGTTCTGGCGATTGTTTGCTTTGCGGCACTGGTGAGGAAGGGCTTAAGTCTATAAAGGGTGTCTAGATTTATGTGTGTCTTTTTGATGGCATGGAACAGATGTATATTAAATTTCAGGTTATTGTATATTAATACTTCAAGATGTTTTGTTTGGCCAACAGTAGAAATTGTGGTATTAATGGATGAGTATATTTGGTTGTGAAGTCACGTGACTTACCAGGGTGAAAGAGTGTGAGTTCAGTTTTGGATGGATTCAGGATTAGTTGTAAGTCTGATAACCAGGCTTCCACTGACAGGAAGGACTGCTGTGTCCTAGTGCTAAGTTCATTTAGAGTAGGTGTGGCACAAATGACAGTGCAGTCAGCAGTGTATTGGACAATGGAGGCTAGCAAGGTTGCTGTGTAAAGCATATCAGTGAATGTACTAAAACGTAGGGGGCCTAGAATGGATCCTTGGGGAACCCCCCATGAAGGCAGGTAAAAGGGAAGAGACATGTTGCCATTTGACAGCTTGTTGCCGGTTAGTTAGGCAGCTCAGGAACCATGCTAGAGATGTATGACTAAGTTTTATGGTGGAAAGTCCAAGCAATTTCTGATGAGAAATAGTATCAAATATTTTGGATAGGTCCAAGAATGTGAGGGATACTCGATTGCCATTGTTTCTATGTTAGTTGATAGTGTTGATAAAGCTGAGTAGGGCAGTTGTAGTACTATGACTGGGTCAAAATCCATGTTGTGTACTAGAAAGGAGGTTATTAGATAAGACATAGTTGAGAAGTTGCATATGTATGCATTTTTCTAAGAGCTTAGAGAGGGGTTATAAGATGGCAATAGGTCTATAATTTGAGAATTCAATAGAATTACCACTTTAATGCAATCCGATTAGGTAGGATATTTTCCAGACTTTTGGGCCATATTGTTCAGATATAGTCCATTTGATGAAGATTGAGACTGGATAGGAAATAACACCTGCTGCTAGTCTTATGAATTCAGAGGGCAGATTACTGGCTGCAAAAGATGTGGGCTTAATTTTGAGACTAGTTTTTTATGGTATTAGTTTGGACACATTTCATCAGTTTCATCGCTGTCTATACTTGGGAAGGTAGGAGGTTCATTCCAATAATTATTAGTAATAGAACGTATAGCATTTGTAAAGAAAGAGTTAAATTGTGCAGCTAAACTATCTTTATTGTTAGAAATTGATGCTGATGTTGAGGTTAAAATAAAAGGGTAATCATTCCAGGAAGAGCTAATAATCTCAGTATGCATGCATGCACATAATCAAATATTTAGCTCTAGACAAGTGGCGTTATACATGTTGGCCAAGCAAAGAATCAGATGCATATCTAAGATGATAGCCATGCAAAGAATCAGATGCGTGTCTAAGATGATGGCCACACAAAGAATCAGATGCATATCTAAGATGATGGCCACACAAAGAATCAAATGTGTATCTAAGATGATAGCCATGCAAAGAATCAGATGTGTGCCTAAGATGATGGCCACACAAAGAATCAGATGCATATCTAAGATGATGGCTACACAAAGAATCAGATGTGTATCTAAGATGATAGCCATGCAAAGAATCAAATGTGTGCCTAAGGTGATGGCCACACAAAGAATCAGATGCATATCTAAGATGATGGCTACACAAATAATCAGATGCATAGCTAAGATGATAGCCATGCAAAGAATCAAATGTGTGTCTAAGACGATGGCCACACAAAGAATCAGATGCATATCTAAGATGATGGCTAAACAAAGAATCAGATGCATATCTAAGATGATGGCTATGCAAGGAATCAGACACGTATCTAAGATGATGGCCACACAAAGAATCAGATACATTTCTAAGATGATGGCCACACAAAGAATCAGATATGTATCTAAGATGATGGCCACACAGTCAGACACATTTCTAAGATGATGGCCACACAAAGAATCAGATACGTATCTAAGATGATGGCCACACAAAGAATCAGATGCATATCTAAGATGATGGCCATAAAAGAATCAGATGCATATCTAAGATGATGGCCACACAAAGAATCAGATGCGTATCTAAGATAATGGCCAATCAAAGAATCATATGCTTGTCTAAGATGATGGCCACACAAAGAATCAGATGCATATCTAAGTTGATGGCCACACAGAGAATCAGATGTGTATCTAAGGTGATGGCTACACAAAGAATCGAATGTGTGTCTAAGATGATGGCCACACAAAGAATCAGATGCATATCTAAGATGATGGCCACACAAAGAATCAGATGCATATCTAAGATGATCACTACACAAAGAATCTGATCCATATCTAAGATGATGGCCACACAAAGAATCAGATGCATATCTAAGTTGATGGCCACACAGAGAATCAGATGTGTATCTAAGGTGATGGCTACACAAAGAATCGAATGTGTATCTAAGATGATAGCCATGCAAAGAATCAAATGCGTGCCTAAGATGATGGCTACACAAGGAATCAGATGCTTATCTAAGATGATGGCTACACAACAAATCAGATGCATATCTAAGATGATACCCATGCAAAGAATCAGATGCGTGTCTAAGATGATGGCCATGCAAAAAATCAGATGCGTGTCTATGATGATGGCCACACAAAGAATCAGATGCATATCTAAGATGATGGCCACACAAAGAATCAGATGTGTATCTAAGATGATGGCTACACAAAGAATCAAATGTGTGTCTAAGATGATGGCCATGCAAAGAATCAGATCCATATCTAAGATGATGGCTAAACAAAGAATCAGATGCATATCTAAGATGATGGCCACACAAAGAATCAGATACATATCTAAGATGATGGCCACACAAAGAATCAGATGCGTTTCTAAGATGATGGCCACATGAAGAATCAGATGTGTGTTTAAGATGATGGCCACACAAAGAATCAGATGTGTTTCTAAGATGATGGTCACACAAAGAATCAGATACATGTCTAAGATGATGGCCACACAAAGAATCAGATATGTATCTAAGATGATGGCCACACAAAGAATCAGATGCATATCTAAGATGATGGCCACACAAAGAATCAGATACGTATCTAAGATGATGGCCATGCAAAGAATTAGATACATATCTAAGCTGATGGCTACACAAAAAATCAGATGCATATCTAAGATGATAGCCACACAAAGAATCAGATGCATATCTAAGATGATAGCCATGCAAAGAATCAGATGTGTATCTAACATGATAGCTACACAAAGAATCAGATGTGTGTCTAAGATGATGGCCACACAAAGAATCAGATGCATATCTAAGATGATGGCCACACAAAGAATCAGATGCATATCTAAGATGATAGCCATGCAAACAATCAGATGCATGTCTAAGGTACCTTGAGTTGCAATAGTTGAGTTTCTCCATTGCCCTGCATCTACATATATATATATATATATATATATATATATATATATATATATATATATATATATATATATGGGTTCACTATATAATTTCGAAATACTAAAATCACGAATTTCAGTATTTTGAAATTATAATACTGAGAACCTAGAATCCCGAAGCAGCAGAAGTAGGAAATTCAAAGTGTCGAAGTACGGAGACTTTGAATTAGTGTTTCTGTTGTTTTGGAGAGTGAGTGGTGTGGTGTTTTGTGTATGTGCGTGGGTTGTTTGGGATGTAAGTGCGTTAGTGTGTGTGCGAGGGAGTGTAAAATGCGTGTGCGTGTGATTGTGTGTGTGTGTGTGTGTGTGTGTGTGTGTGTGTGTGTGTGTGTGTGTGTGTGTGTGTGTGTGTGTGTGTGTGTGTGTGTGTGTGTGTGTGTGTGTGTGTGACTTGCACTTGTGTGGCTGGTTGTGTGATCTTGGAGTTAGAATATACAAGAAGGGGAGGTGTGGGGGGCACAGCCCCCCACATGGGGAGTGCAGGTGGGATTGCCCCCCTGCATATACATAGTTTAAATTTATGTGTGTGGTTGTGGGGGGATGTTATGTGTTTGTGTAGTGTAGGTGCGTGTTTGAATTTCGCGTTTTTTTTATTTTCAGGATTCCGGGTTCTCGATATTATAATTTCGAAATACTGAAATTTGTGATTTTAGTATTTCGAAATTATATAGTGAACCCATATATATATATATATATATATATATATATATATATATGTGTGTGTGTGTGTGTGTGTGTGTGTGTGTGTGTGTATATATGTCTCTCTCCATGAGCCAGTTATAGTACACAAAGTAAATAAGTATGCAAATGATATTAAGCGTTAAAGCCTCTGGGTTAGCATTCATACAGCAATGAAAAAAGGTGCCCTGAGCAAACTCCACATCTGGAAGTTACTGCTAATCATCAGACTATCATAATCAGCAATCACAGGACCATCAGAATAAGTAACATCTGCTCTAAAGGACCAAAACATAACTTTCAGATGCTGAATCTACCAACCCCATAATCCTACCTTCCCACTTCACCTCCACTTTTCTAAAGCAGATATAATGGTGTTTAAAGCTACTTCCTGATATGGGGCTCTACACCCACACCCCCACTTCCTAAATATACCGCCTCTCAGTTTGAGTTACCTTGGAGAAAAAGAAAATACATTGTCTCTGTTTTCCAGATGGTGGAACCTAAACACTACTGTAAGTGCATGTAGGAGGTATGGGGGTAAAGTTGCAGTATTAATGCTACAATCCGTTAAATGTTCTGATCAAGCATACTATAAAAGGTAAACATGACTCATTTAACTTTTTTTTACTTCAAAGTAAACCCAATCAATCATTTTCAGCTGAGCCTGACTCATGCAAAACAATCATCACAAATTGGTAATCAGCAGGAAGTAAGACTGGATATGGCATATGACTTATTTTTCCCCGAGCCTATAACCATTCTTTTTAAACAAAAAAAACTCTCTTTTTAACTTGAATTGTACAAATGTACTGAATTAAATAATTGGCTTCCTGTGAAGATAATCTGCTGAACAATGTTGTTAATATCATATGCAAACAAAAGTGATTCATTTACAGATTCATGGACTCCACGTTGAAAAGGTGGTTGTGACTAGTAGCATCTTTCCTTCATCTTGCTCAGGTTCTATGTGCGTTAAGCTTCTTCTCATTTATAGCCCAGCGTATATGGAATATAAGTTCTAAGTTCAGTAAGATCTCATCCGTTACATTCTGAAGAATTTACTTGAAACAACACAAGTTAGTTAATATGCAGACTAATATAAATCCTTAATAAATCCCTAAATGTGAACAAATACCTATTTATGTTTTATATCTCTTTACTCTCCGTTTTTCACTCACTTCCTTACTTCTATGAATTTCTTGGGTCTATATTACAACACTGAAGACACTGAACATCAAACAGCTTAAAGGCCGAAAATGCCGGACCTCAAAGTCACTATTGTGGGGGGCTGTACCTATGGATGCCGGAACCATAGAGCGAGGGGGGAGGGGAGCCCCCCACACACACTTTTGCAGATCATCCATACCTCCCAACTGTCCCGAATGACTTCTTTATTTTTGAATTATTTTTGTTTTTCGCCCTTTAGCTGACGTCATCATGTGCGCGATGACGTCAGCTCATCAGGGCTACCAGCCTGTCAGAGTTGAGCTCATGGCACACATATTTCCAATTGGTTTTAAGTGTTTTTGCGAGCGTGAATGGATGGTTTTATTTAGCTGCTGCTGGTTTACTCAGAATCTAAGTAGGATTTATTTTTGGAAGCTGTCTGGGTGAAAGTTGCTGCTTATTTACTCGGAGGACTGAGGACGGAGTCTGGACTAGCTGTTGGGATTTACTGGGAGACGTACCACGGACGTATATTATTTTCAGAGTGAGTATGCTGGTGTGTGTGTGTGTGTGTGTGTGTGTGTGTGTGTGTGTGTGTGTGTGTGTGCGCGTGCGTGTGTGTGTGTGTGTGTGTGTGTGTGTGTGTGTGTGTGTGTGTGTGTGTGTGTGTGTGTGTGTGAATGCCCCCAATGGGATACATCTGGTGGTTAGAGTTACTCAGGCCCAAACCCTGTACCTTGGGTACAGTTAAAAAGAGCCTAAATTCCCTATACCTTGGGTAAAGTTAAAAAGAGCCTAAATTCCCTAGCCACCATCACTTCTGAATTTATGCCTCACATTTTTGTTCTGTTCCTCTGGTTTTCAGGAGTAGTAAAACAAAACCTTTTATTCTAGCAATTTTCTAAGGTTATATACTCAGTATTTGAAATGTGTTCCTATTTTGGGGGTGTATTCCCCCATTATTGGCTTTGTTCTGTATTTTTGTGCCAAGAGGTTAACAGCTATGGTGAGAAGTGAGAACTGTCTTCACTAAATTATATGACAGAAATTTAAGTTTGTCTTCCTGTCTTTCAAGAAACTGCTGGTTTAGCTTAGTGGTATGTTGATCTGACTGTAATGCACAGGGTTCTGGGTCCAAGACTTGGCAGTGAAATGCATGGTGGTAACACATTTTATGCAAGCAACTTTCCAAAGTTATACAAGCAATGTTTAAAATGGGTCCCTGTTTTTTGGCCTTTTGCCCCCCAATTGAAAATTAGTTCAAGAAGCTGTACAACATGCCTATGGCTTACACTACTGTGATTCTGTGTTTATATACTGTGTGTAGAAGTAGACTGTTATCATGGAAATGTTCTGAATAGGGCAGTTTTGTCATTATTGGTGCATGCATTTTGCTTCATTGCCTACTGGAAAAATGTTCAAACAAATTTAAAATGCAATTGTGTGTGGAAGTAGACTGTTATCATGGAAATGTTCTGAATAGGGCAGTTTTGTCATTATTGGTGCATGCATTTTGCTTCATTGCTTACTGGAAGACTGTTCAAAACTACAGATTTAAAACACATTCTAACAGCTGGTGCTGTATTATATAAGGAATATAATTTAATACAATCAGAAGGTGAATCAAGGAATGCATACATGTATGCATGGCCTAAAAATGTGTTTGAAAACAGCCCAGAGGAAAGTGTGAAAGGCTCAAAATCATGGGCAAATTTTAAGCTTTATTCTTGTTACCAAAGCAATGGATGAAGGTAAAACAGTTCACACCACATTACCTTGACCTGGCCAAGCCTTTTGACACAATCCCCTACTCAGGTGTAGTACAAAAGATGAATAATGTAGGAACAAACACTTACATCACCAGCTGCATTGCCAACTTGGCTCACAGGATGCAGGAGATCAAAACAGGGGAAGAGACCAGTCACCAATGGAGTCCCCCCATGTTCGGTGCTGAGACTTTTTCTGTTTGGCATATACATCTCAAAAGTAAAAGGAAATACCAAAGAGCTTTGGCCAGCTAAGTCTGAGATGACTGCAAGCTAGGAGAAGTTACTGAATCCCCAAATGACTTAACCATCATGCAGAAAGGTTTGTCCCAAATAATAACTGGTGTCAAAATCATGACAATGCCCTCTGAGAACTGATCCAATTGTTTGGCATTTGGGAACTTGTGTGTACAGTGACCTAACATTTGACCAACATGTGCCCAGATTCATAAGAAAGCCTTTCTATATTGCACAGCTTATAAACAGATTGATTTTGACTAGCTCTAGAGATGTTGTTGTCCCCCTTTACAAAGCTCTCATTATGTCAATCATTTTGTATAATGCCCACTTTGGCATGTATGTGTCCAGCCCCGTGCAACAATTGGAATACCTTCAGACATCCTTACTAAAAGGATACAAGTCCTAAACAACAGGTCTTGCATGGACCACCTCAAAGATTTATTACTATACTCAGTATCCTACAGAGTGCTTAGAGGTGGCATGTCTGGCATACAAAACATCCTCTGATATAATACAGATGGACCTACTGAACATCAGCAAAGTCAAATGGCATCAGAAATACTCAGTCCAGTTATCTAAAATGAATGTTGTGGAGAGATGGATATATATCACAGAGGCTACCACTATTCCGGAACAGACTACCCATAAAAATAAAGCAAAGCTCATCCATCCATATACAAATGCAACTTTGATCTAAGGATGGGTAATAGAAAATGTACTCCAGGATTTCCCCTCATGCCACTAATGGATAGAGGCAGTTCCTAAATGCTGCATCCCTTACATGGCCCCCTCAAATTATCTATGGTATGATCACAGTTCTTCTCACTAAGGCTAATATACAATTCTCAGCCATGGGGATAGCTAAGACCAATCAGAAAATGTTAATTCAAGCACCAAAAGGAAATTGGCTAAGCTTAAAATGTCCTCCAAGTGAACCTATGTTGTGGTAGCAAATAGTTATAAAAAAATACCCTTTTTAGTTCACTAAGTGCCCCTGTCACCCTCTGCCCCCTAGTCTTTAACAGCTTCCGATGCCTATGGCTGTACCCCCCACATCCCTGCTAATTATATATTCCAACTCTGAGATCACACTACAGTGAGTAAAGGGCAAATATTCTGCTCTTCACTGTACTGCGATCTCACAAAAAGCATAACGTTGAACGGCATTTCCAATGTTAAAGCCGTTCGATGTTCAGCCTCTTCAATTTCATAATAGGAACCTGAATTTCTCTGCCTGGGCTTTCTTTATAAACATGCCATAAGCCTGCTTTCTCTCTTTGTATTGAAATTCCTGTTTGTATTATACTAACTTACCTTTAATTTCTCTATAAACTGGCAAAAATTTCTCTTGACTATTAAATCATTGTCATATAATTGTGTCTGTTCTTAACCAATGTTTTCGTATTATGTCTAATTTGGTATAATTATTTAAACTATTTTTATTTTTTGTATTATTTTTAAAGATTGTAAAATTATTGTTCTTAAAATGTTTTGTAATACATTGGAGCTTTTCTACCCAGGCCTCCACTGAAAATAGGCTTCTACCCAGTTGGAATTTCCCAGTAATCAAATGCCATTAAATAAATAAAAGATACACACTGTTATTGTAAAGATACCCATGTAAACATGAATGCCTGCTAAATATTGAATGAAGTGTGCAGCATGTCTTTTGCAAACCACAGCTGCTCTACATTGCCCTAAGTAACTTGTAGCTGCTCCATGTTGCCTACAACTCGAAGTTGTTTCACGTAGCTCTCACTCTAGAATACCTTAGAAACACTGCACTGTCCATTGTCACAACTGAAACTTTACTCAAATTACTTTATTTTACTTATTTAGTCAGGCAGTGTACCCTTCCCAATCCAACCTAATTTACCTCATTTAGTTCTTATAATAACAGGCAGTGTACCTCTGCCAACTAGACCAAATTTATCTCGGGAAGTTCATATAATGACTCAGTTTAAGTGCTCCACAAGAAAATCTGTGTTGCTCCATTCCTCCGCAGTATAACCCATTAGCTATATCATTTACTACGTGGGGTAGTCAGTTTAATCCTGATTCTCAAAATCTCTGGACAAAGATGAAAGGCCACTCAACTTGCTTCCCTTCTGTTGACAGCCTCTTAACATTCTATATCCTTAGGCAGGATAGTTGCCTTATTCTCACAGATTAACAAATTCTTACTCAGTGCAAGAATTCTATTTGTGAGAGTTGCAAACATTTACCAGATATGGAGGACTCATTCTCATAAAAAAATTAAAGACCATGAGCAATACACACAACCACCACACTCTATACTATTCCACTCTAAAATGCCTTCTGATGAGGCTGTAAAAAATCATCACCAAAGCCTACGAGGACCCATGAAGGCTACGCCTCAGTGAAAATCTAACACCACATCTCCTGTAGGCACACCATCAACAAAAAGTCACCAAGAGTTAAATTATCTTGCATCCAGTGTTCCGAATGTAATCCCTCCATACCTACATCTTATGCCTTCTATGCTTTCAGACCCAGTGGTAACTGCCATGTCTAGGCAGATTCCTATGGACCCAGGAACAAAGTTTATTGACCTCAAGATCACAGTAAATGAAATCCTCAATCAGTTTATATCCTGTTACAGAACACCCTCTATGCCTGCTGAAAATCGTGTAAGATTCCTAACTGTTCTTGAATAACATTGAATAAACAAGAACTCCATTATACTGGGAGACTTTAACTAACCCTTCTATAAACTGGAGCACCAATATTTCCAATGCAGGATATGCCCAAAAGTTCTTTGATATAATAAACAATAATTCTTTGGATCAGATTGTTAATAAACCCTGTAGATGACATAATATTTATGATCCAGTCCTTACAAACATATCTTCTTCATGTACTATTCATCTGGTATCTCCTTCACCAGTTAAGTTGAATCATAAACCAGCGACCTTCACCTTCAAAATCTGTAAACTCACTGATGCCGATATCTCAGAATTCAAGGATTTCAAAATACTAATCTCAGTTCAAGGATTTCAAAATACTAATCATATACTCATCATATTCTGTGACATATGGTAGCATTGTCCTAGACATTGCGATGACAGGTAGCGTCACAAAGGAGTTTTAAGCCCACTTAGATAAATGTATGGAATTTGCAGTTCCAACCTGTTGTAAATATAAAGAAATTTAAAAACAATCTACCCTGGTGGCCCACTAACATAAATAAATTCTATAATAAAATAAAAAAATATCCAGCAGATCAAAATAATAGCAAAGATAGCATTAGAAAACTGACTAAAAACTTGAAAAATGTTGTCAGGTCTGCTAAGGTAGCCCATAGACTTATGTTAGCTTCTGAAGATAAATGAATATTATAAATGCTTCTTGAGCTATGTAACACCCAGCTTTGTTCTGAACTTATCCATAATTGTACGACCTACTCTGATCAAGAAGACACTACTAACTGGTAAATAAATTCATTGCAAATTTTTAATCAGAGATGACTATCCAAATCCTATGTACTTGTGAATTTCTCAGACTCCCCCATCATTAGTAAAGGACATGCACTGATAGTACTCTTCAAGACTAAAAATACTTCACCCACGGGACATGATAATACACCTATCTGCTTAATAAACAGTACTAAATAAGTCCTGAATCTAACCATTGACTTTGTCCTTAACGTTTAGCCCACAGCAGCTGTGATGTCACTCCACATGGGTGGCCCCACCACTGACCCCAGGAATTTTATGCCCATTAGCCTGATGGGTCTTATTTGCAAAACCACGGAACATATTATAACTTGCCCAGCAGTCTTGCTGTCCACACAGCATACCTTGACCTGGCCAAGGTATTTGATACCCACCGTCCATGCTTGCATTGCTAGTAATTTTAATGCATTATAAACAGATCCTATGTGGTAAGGTAAATATCAAACTGGCTAAAAGAAATAACCACATGATGAGGGTAGCATCTGTTTCATCAGAGAGCATGGAGGTTGAGTAGTGGTGTCCCACAATGGCTCAGTGCTGGGTCCTCTTTTGTTTGTCATTTACTTTTTTGATCTCCAGACCATCAGCCAAGACCTCTAGCCACCCAAGTTTGCAGATGACTGTAAACTGGGAGTCTTTGTCAGGTCCCCTTATAATGCCCAGCTCTGCAGCAAAAACTTACACTAGTACATTTCAGGTGTACTAAAAATGAGATCAAATTAGATGCTATAGAGTGTGATATTATCATATTTGGTAGACAACTGCTCCCCCAGCATACAGCATAGACAAGATGAGAATGTTATTAAAGACCTTGTGAAGCAGAGTCCCTCACTCCCTGACCCTGTTCAAGCATAACCATGACCAATGGATGAGAAATCAGAAATTCAGCACAGTTCTGGCCCTCACGTTTCTGATGGACAGAGGTTATGTCCAAACTAACATACCCACTCCTAATATAAATACCCAAGATACAAAGGACTCAACTGGGTTGTGCAGCTTGGCTTATAAAAGCCCTAGGGGTCATACACCTGGGATATACCTATCAACCCTGGAACTTGGGTTAATAGTTCTTTCTCCTTTGATCATCATTTCACAATATTAGTGAGAAAGTCTTGTTTAGTGCAGCTAATTATCAAAGGAATCTCAACCAGATTTAAAGAGCTCATTGTTCCCTTAGATATTGATTAGATGAGTTATTACATGCAATACCCTCTTTGGGATGTACACCAGTCGACATATCAAACAACTAGAAAGACCCCAAGGTTCTTAACTAAGAAGATCATTGGTTTAAAAACACTGTCCTTTATTCAGCATCGTACAGACTAAGACACTGTCCTTTATTCAGTATCGTACAGACTCCCGAGTGGGGCTCTATGCCTTGATTTCCATGCCATTAGGGATCTAATGGTCCTGGATCTCTTATATCCCCACAAACACCAGAGCCAGATTTAAATGTTAACCAGCAGATAAATAAGACAGAATGGAGAGAGTGATTCATTATACAGTGCTTTCCTCACCTCAGAAACATACACATGCAAATTAAGCAGTGTAATACATTATCTTCTGTCAGATGGGACCTGGATGACTGGATGGGAATTCACAAATTCATCTGACTTGATTGGCTTAACCCTGCTTGAAGAAGGAGGCACTGCCTAAGGGTGTGAACTGGCAGGGAGTAAATGGTGACAAGTCTAACTTGCCTTGTATTTCCTATGATTCTGTGATCCTATAATTTCCAGTTTGCTTTGAATTTCCAGCCATCAAAAGTTAATGAAGACTGGAATGAATAATATAAAAGCTCCTTCATTCCCATACACTTTAACAGAGCATTTGTAGCATGTTACTTTCTGACAGTTGCAGTTGCCTTTGAGACTGATAGCTTCCAGCATTATATTAGGAAGAGAAAAGGGTGGCAAGGTGGCAGGAGATGCACATTTTTGGGACACATGAGTTTATAGTAAAGCGAGGCTGTCTAGTAAATGTTGTTGTCCTTTATAAGCATCAAATACTATTATACTATTAATATTATTAATTAAACTACCTTTCCTCCTTTAGGAGCATCTTGTTGTAATTGCAAATGCATTTAAAAGGTCAGTAACTGAAGCTCTGGAATATTAAGCGTATTAAAACTGAATGGACTGCATTCCACAGGACCCATTACCATTTCTTTTCATAAGTGGATTGGAGTTTATCACTGTCAGGGCTAATAAAGGTCACGAACGTTTACTTACACGAATACCTAAGCGTCGACACATATTCCGCGAACTGCATATACACCGAACACCCTAAACCGCAAAATTCGAAAAGTCGAGCTGTCATACTTGCCTACCCCACTGCCCGCTACATACTACTTACATACATACACTAACCAAAACCCTACTTCTAACCCTAAATTAAAGCCTACTTCTAACCCTACACTAAATCTTACATATACCACCATGTATGCACTTAACTTAACCCACAACCTAACCATAAGGTCAGTAACTATCGTACACTTACCGTAAAAAGCTAAACCAAACAAACTAAATAATCCACACACATACACTTAACAAAACCTTACTTCTAACCCTACACTAAATCTAACATACATTAGCATCTATGCACTTACCTTAACCCGCACCCTAAACCTAAGGTCCATAACTATCGCACACTTACCTAACAAAGCAATACCGCAGAAGGGCCAACCATGATGATTCAACGTTTTTGCTTTCGCACTTCTGGACAATCGATGTTTTCGCGGTTCAAAAAAGACATGTCAACATTTAGACATTCGGGTAAGTAAACATTCGTCCTTATAATACAGACCCGGCTAATAAAGATGCAAAAATTAATTAGCAGTCAATGAGATAATCTCCACACCAGAAAGAAATATTCTCACTCTAAGACATTCATATTTTCAAAATTCTTGCTTCCTAAATTAGGGTCATTTAACTAATATCCTAAATTGTCTTTTAAACTATGTAAATTAACTTAGAAGTGAATTGCTACTCTCATACCCACTCTCCTCCCTCATCTTTCTCCTCTAAGGTTCTATATCTCTCTTACCTTCTAGTAACGCTCAGTCATACCTCTTCTTCTGTTTCTTGTTTCTCTTCCATCCCCGACTTTATCGTTTTACTCGCTCTATCCTATGAACAATCTTTCTCTTGTCTGTCTCACTGGTGTCTCTATTTAACTTTTAATGTCTCTTCTCTCTCTATATATATATATATATATATATATATATATATATATATATATATATATACATATATATATATATATATATATATATATATATATATATATATATCCTTTTTACATGGGTTATAACAGTTTAAAGCCCTGGTGTCTGCTTCAAAAACTGCCCAGGAAAAGCCTCAAGCCCAGGCTTCACACTGCCGTGGAATAACTAAACAACTGCTGTATGTTATGTTAATCAATAAACTTTACTTTTACTGAGCATAGCTGCTGCTCCACTCCACTGGCCTCATATCTCTTCACTGGAATGTCTCTGGTTTCCTACTTCCCACTACCTCTTGTTCTCCCTGTAAACTGTGATCTCTTTTTGTAAAGTAATCAGAGAAACCTTTAAAATCACTCTCCAAGGTGTTTAATGCATATATAAGTCAACGTACTACTGCTACCCTACTTCCTCCCAGTAACGGTCTGCTGTATTGCCATATCACTCAAATTCTATCCTCATAGTTGGCTTACCTGAGCTCATGAAACACTCTAAGCCCATGTTGCTGATTGTTTGTTGTCAGACTAGGCTATATGACTGTTCTCAGGTTCAACCTGCTCCCCTACACACCCCCATTCCCACCCACCCATCCCCGATATCATTTCCTTTATAGCTATCCTCTCAGGAACTCCCACATCTCCAGACCACCCCTTCCTGTCTTCTAGCAAAATCCTAACCCCCCCCCCACTCAAAGACTCAGGAAATTAGACTCCTATAGCTTCCTATTGCTCCCCGCCTATATCAGTCCCCCTCCTGCTAACTACTCCCAATCTCCTCTCACTCTCTTACAGTTCTGAAACGACTCCTTCCTTAAGACTCTATCACCAATTACTCCACTCTATAAAACCTTCTTCTTTCCACTCAAACATGACTTTCTCAACCTATACTAGTCTCTACCTGCCTCCCTTACCTCTCCTTTTCGGTCTTACCTCCTATAACAACCACTTAACTCCAGTACACAAAGATCCCACAGATAGTCAAGAAAAAGGCTGCTCAGCTCCACAGCAGTCTTTTGCTATCTGGTCATCAATTTTTCCTTTGCATACCCCTCTACCTAAGATCAAACGTCCTCCCTGGGTTATTCTAAAAGCAAAACTAAATACCGCTTCTATTGCTCATATAAACACAAACTTTACTTCCTGCTACATGCCTTACTCCTATCATGTGACATTCATCCAAATCCAGGTTCCATCCCTAACTCCCCTACCAATAATGCTACTACTCCTAATATAGGACACCCTACATACCCTAATAAACATATCTAATTCTACTCAATGAATATTAGAAGTGTACTAAACAAAGTTAGTGAATAACATGCCTAGATTGCCAACCACAGTCCAGATATAATCACCCTAACAAAAACCTGGCTGAAACCTAGAAACCCTGATAAACATATTCTCCCTCCTCATTATAATATCCTTCATCTAGATTGCCAAAAGAAAAAAGGGGATGGAGTTGCTATAGTCTACTCCAACCAACTTACTCTTACATGTCCTAACAAATCTATCCCATCCTTTCCTCCAGCTGAAATTCTGACAGCCAACTTCAAACTCAATAACTTTATTACTATCACTGTAGCAGCCACTTACATTCCTCCAGGGGACAATATACCTGTATTGGAAAATATTCTCTCATACCTCTCACAGCACATTCCCAATGAAACCATCCTCCTAGGGGATGTAAATATTAACTGGCTAACTCTCTGCTCTCCTAACTGTACCTCATGCATTAACCTACATGAGTCATCTCTGAACCAACCCATATCAACAACTCATGAAACCCTAGCACTCTTATAGACTGGATACTAGTCTCTGATCCCTCCAAATATTATAACCCTGAAACCTACCCAACTCCCTAAGTGACTACTTCCCTATAAAAGTTCTTAGATTCACTCCGCACTTCTCTAGGCTGCACAAATACATAACCCGTCACAAAGTAAATAACTTCTGCCCAGAGACTTTTAAAGTCCTTCTCTCTAGAATTAATTGGACTCATCTAACCCAACTCCCCCTCGATGAAGCAGTCTACTCATTCAACTCTATCTTCCTTAATATTATTAACAGCCTTGCACCTCTCCCACAGTCCGTATAAAATTAAACATATCCCCATGGCTAACAAATGCTACTCACATGCTAATGAAATTTAGAAATAAGATGTGGAAAACATGGGTAAAAACTAAATTCCCCACTGATCTGCACAAATATAAAGAACTCAGAAATCTGACAAAAAAACACACTACTAAGATTTCTACTTTAACCCTCCTACAGCACAAAGATCAAATCCCCAAAAATGTTGTAACTCAATTAACCAAATATTGCATCCTAGGAACTCTTCTTCTCCCAATCCCTGTCCTGGCAAGACACCTGAAGAAACGGCTGCCATCAACACCTATTTTATAGAATCCATATCTAAGATGATTACCTCTGACCCTTCTTCTACTAATGCTACCAACTCTAAAATCATCTGGACTACTAACTCCTCTCAACCCCTCCTACTTTAAACTCTTCTAATACTTTTTCCCTTAGATCTGTTCCTACTAGCTACATTAAATCTCTACTCTCCAAATTAAAACCCTGTTGTACATCTGCTAACAATATTCGTTCTTATTTCCTGCAGTTAGCAGCTGACTCACGTGCTCTGCTAGTAGTCTGTGTCCTTAATAAAGGACTTAATAAAGGATTTTCGACTGGAAACAGACTGCCTGCCTTGCTTGGATTATTTTCAAATACTTAGTAATGCTGTACAATTATATATTTTCTATTATTACTTTTTGTTTTGTTTTGTTTTGTTTTGACTTAAGACTAGTTTAAGTTTGCTACTTCTACTACTATTGTCTGATCTGATTAATATACAGTGATTAACTAGAAATATATGGACTGAAAATCTTCCACACAGAGAAGTTTCTTACACTGTTTATCTATCTTGATTAATCGCTCTATCTCTGAGTGAAAAGTGCCTTCTATCTGGAAAGAATTCTATGCTCTACCTTTACATAAATGAGTTAAATCCACTGAACTCACTAGATTTAAACCCATCGCTATCCTCCCACCACTCCCACAAGTACTGGAAAAATGCATACATAAGCAAGTTATGCAAAACCTGCTACAGGAAAACCTGCTCCTATCCACACAACACAGCTTTAACCCCAAACGTAGCACTACTACTGCCCTCATATCCTTACTTAACACTATTTCTCTGGCCAGAGATAATAACAAACTCGTTTCTTGCCTTTTCTTAGACCTTTCAAAAGCTTTTGACACTGTGTCTCATTTACTTCTACTAACCAAACTGACTAACATTAACCTCTACTTCTACTGTTGCCAGGTTTTCCAGCTACCTCACTGATAGCATGCAATCAGTGAGATGGCTTTCTCCTCTCTCCCCTCCTCTCCCAGTTAAAATGGGTGCCCCCCCAAGGCTCTATTCTTGGTCCACTACATTTTAATATCTTCACTAATCTACCCTATACTTCCTGCCCCCAGTCATCCCTGGTACAATATGCAGATGACTCCACAGTCATCACCATCGCTGACATTCACTCTGAACTCATCTCTATCACTCGGGTATCCTTTAACTCAGTTGAAACCTGGCTCTGTAATAAATAAACCATGAAAAGCCAGCCAGAACTTTTATTAAAACCAATCCCTAGGCTCTATAATAACTCGCTTATTCTGAACCTCCCTCCAAAAAAACAAAACTCCTACTCTTCCTACCTAAAAATATTAGCCACCTTAAACCCACTTTCTCTAAACTGTCTCTCAATAACACTCCTTTCGAAGTTGAATCAAGCACAAAACTCTTAGGTGTCATTCTTCTTTCGGCCGCTCTCATTAGGGGTCACCATGGTGAATCATCTGTTTCCATTTCTTCCTGTCCTCTGCATCTGGCTCTGTCACACCAACCACCTGCATGTCCTCTCTCACCACATCCATAAACCTTATCTTAGGCCTTCCTCTTTTCCTGTTACCTGGTAGCTCCATCCTTAGCATCCTTTTCCCAATATACCCAGCATCCCTCCTCAGCACATGTCCAAACCAATGTAATCTTGCCTCTCTGGCTTTGCCTCCAAACCTTCCAACCTGGGCTGACCCGCTAATGTACTTATTCCTAATCCTGTTGACCCTCATCACACCCAGTGCAAATCTTAACATCTTTAACTCTGCCACGTTCAGCTCTGACTCCTGCCTTTTTGTCAATGCCACTGTCTCCAACCCATGTAACATAGCTGGTCTCACTACCCTCTTGTAGACCTTCCCTTTCACTCTTGCTGGTACTCGTCTGTCACAAATCACTCCTGACACTCTTCTCCACCCACTCCATCCTGCCTTTACTCTCTTCATCGCCTCTCTTACACACTCACCATTACTCTGAACTGTTGATTCCATGTATTTAAACTCATCCACCTTTGCCACCTCTACTCCCTGCATCTTCACCATTCCTCTATCCTCCCTCTCATTCACACATGTATATTCTGTCTTAGTCCTGCTGACCTTCATTCCTCTTCTCTCTAGAGCATATCCCCACCTCTCCAGGGTCTTCTCCACCTGTTCCCTACTCTCACTAAAGTTCACAATGTCATCTGCAAACAGCATAGTCCACGAGGACTCCTGTCTGATCTCGTCTGTCAACCTGTCCATCACCATTGCAGATAAGAAAGGGCTCAGAGCTGATCCTTGATGTAATCCTACCTCCACCTTAAACGGATCTGTCACTCCCACTGGAGACCTCACCACTGTCACACTACCCTCGTACATATCCTGTACCACTATTACATACTTCTCTGACACTCCCGACTTCCTCATACAATGCCACAACTCCTCTCTAGGCACCCTGTCATATGCTTTATCTAAGTCCACAAAGACACAATGCAACTCCTTCTGACCTTCTCTGTACTGCTCCATCAAAACTCTCAGAGCAAAAATTGCATCTGTAGTGCTCTTTCCTGGCATGAAACCATACTGCTGATCACTAATCTCCACCTATCCCCCTCCGCACTTGCCTGGTTTAATAGTTACCTATCTGGTAGGGAACAATCTGTCAAATGGCTCTCATCCTCCTCACCTTTCCTTCCCATCTCCACTGGTGTTCTCCAAGGCTCCATCTTGGGACCCCTTTTGTTTAACATTTTCACCAATGATCAGTTAAGCTCATACAAAGGAGGTCTAATTGAGCAAGGAACCACACTTATATCCATCTCAAATAACATTCCTGAACTACACTCTCTGACCCAACAGGCCCTACTATCCACTGAACAATGGCTCTCTTACAACCTATTGATCCTAAATCCCAAAAAGACCAAACTCCTACTTTTCCTTCCCTGTTCTCTTTCTCATCACAAAACTTCCTTTTCTATTACATCTTCTAACAATACAAACATCCAACCTGACACCCACACAAAACTCCTAGGGGTCATTATCGATGATGAACTCAAGTTCAAAATAAATGAATAATAAATAAAACTAATGTTTTCTTTGACTCTGGGTGTCTAACTAACCCTCATGATCTTCGCAGTTGTATATAAATACATCATTACGCTCACATACCAGGAAATAAAGACAAACACAACTGTCTCCAAACACAGCTACATAAAAAAAAAGTTGTGTTTGTCTTTATTTCCTGGTATGTGAGCGTATTGGGCGCTTGCAGCGTGATGATGTGGCGATTAGGTTTTACAGATTCGCAATGCATAACTGAATGTTTAATAATGATGTATTTATATACAACTGCGAAGATCATGAGGGTTAGTTAGACACCCAGAGTCAAAGAAAACATTAGTTTTATTTATTATTCATTTATTTTTACTTTGTCTTCAGTGACGACAGTATGCATTGATGTTTTTAGTGTCACTTTAACTGTTGCTTACAAATGAAATGTTATTATTGTTTAACTGCTTGACAATTAACTTTATTTTCCCGCCTAGTCCTGTATTTAAGGACAGAGAATTATGTTTACTGTTATCTGAAGAAGCGTAGGTTGCACTACGCGAAAGCGCTCATTTTTATGTCAATATAATAAATGGTCTTTTAATTTTTTTACTAAGGATTTTCATTGTGGTTCCTTGCTCATGGTTAGACCTTCGTTTTTTCTACTTAACTGATCATCGCCTTGTGACGGGAGTCTTTTTAGCTTGGGAGCTGTTTCCTTTCATTTGGATTTTCACCAATGATCTTTACAGCTCATACAAAGAATCCCCCCTTATTCAGTATGCCGACGACTCCACACTTATATCCATCTCAAATAACATTCCTGAACTACACTCTCTGACCCAACAGGCCCTACTATCCACTGAGCAATGGCTCTCTTAGAACCTATTGATCCTAAATCCCAAAAAGACCAAACTCCTACTTTTCCTTCCCCGTTTTCTTTCTCATCACAAAACTTCCTTTTCTATTACATCTTCTAACAATACAAACATCCAACCTGACACCCACACAAAACTCCTAGGAGTCATTATCGATGACAAACTCAAGTTCAACCTACACATACTCCAATGTATAAAAAAAACAAACCAGAAACTAGGTCTGCTATATCAGAAAAAAAAATTCCTAACCCCTGAATCTAGACTTACCCAGGGCCAGGCACTCCTCCTTCCCTCCCTCTTATACGCCACCCCAGTTCTTACCAATATCCAGGCCTCCACTCTAAACAAACTGCAACAGACTTACCATAAAATAGCTAGATTCATTACTAACTCCCCTTACAACTCACACCACTGCATTTCTTTAAACTCTCTTCAATGGCTTGAACTTCCCCAGTTTCTGCTATCTTATCAGTTTCATATGCTACACTCTATTCTTTATAAACCCTCCATCTGTCCATCTCTATCTTCCTTAGTCTCAATCTACATCCCATCCCGGACCCTCCATACTTCTAACCAACAATTACTTGATATCTACCACCCAAAAAGGTCAGTAGGTAAACTACTCTACAAGCACTCCCTTGCCCATGCTTGGAACAAACTTCCCCTTGACTTACGTTCAATCTCCCACACCTCACACTTTAAAAATGAACTAAAAGCTTATTTTCTGAATTACAGAACCTACCCTTGCCATGACCCTACCTAGTTTTCCTTCCCTTTATGTACCTTCAAAAGGACCATACTTAGTCTCTCAATACACCTCTCTCTCTCTCCAATGTGTCTACTATGCATTTGCACAATTTTATACAAACAAAAACCGTTTATTGTTGACTTATTGAACTATATCAATGTAAAATTGTTACTTAGCATCTTTTTAATGCAACTTTAACTTTATGCATGTAACTCAACATATGTGAATCTTTTTTGCTATAACTGCTATTATATCAATATTGTTTAAAATTGTACTTGTTTTAAAATGTACTACTGGAGCTTTTCTCCTCGGGTCTCCACTGAAAATGGGCCACAAGCCCAGATGGACAAACCCGGTTAACAAATGTCAATAAATAAAAAATAAATCCAAGGTGGAAAACCAAACCAAGACAGACTGCTGCTCAGAAAGTCTAATTCTTTAATATGAAACCATGAAAAACAATGAAAACACAAGCGCTTTCGCTCAGTCTGTGCCAAGCTTTATCAAGTGAACATCCAAAGTGCTGCAAGGCTTTATATACACTGAAGTTAATTATTAATTAATCAATTAAAAAATTAATCAATTAAAAAATTAAAGCTTAAAAATGCTGAAGTTGATAAATTGTTAAAAATGCTTATTTGTTAAAAGTTAAACCTGGTGCATTATAATAAATGTATACAGTAAATATTAAAACTGAAATGTAAAATAATGGAAAGAAACTGTAGGCGGTGCATTTAGCAATAAATTAAAATAAATCATTTATCATATTTCACTTGAAGATTTTTTATCAGCAATGAATGAGCTTCTCATAATCGAGCCTTTCTTAGCTTGAGGACACTGTTTATATTGATGTTGTCATTTAATGCAGGGTGTCTGCCTGCATCTAGTTTAAGTTGCCATATAAGTTCCTTGTATTCAAGGGTCGTCTCCCAGTCACCTCCCCTAGCATCCGGGGTAACTTGCTCCAACACTATGAATTTAAGATCTATCCCAGGGCAAGAGAGTGAATGCTTATAGAATGCATTAGACTCCCTTTGTTTACTTAGATCGTAAAAATGTTTGTAGAGTCTTTTCCTAAATGGCCTCTAAGTTTTGCCAACATAGAAGTTTGAGCAGGTGGTGCAAAAACCTAGGTAGACAACCCCTTTACTCCCACAGGTGTAGTGATGATATGATTTGATGTTAAAATTCCTGGAGGGAATGTAAAGTGTTGGAGCATTAATAATGGCATGGCATTGATTACAGGACCCACATTTGAAAGTGCCTAGTCGTGTGTTAGAGTTATTAGCCTGTAAATTAGGTTTTCTTTCAAATAGTTCCTTGAAATTAATGTCCCACTTTCTTACAAATTTAGGGTGTGGTGGGAGGGCATCTTTGAATTCTTCGTGAAAGGTCAGTGCAGGCCAGTGCCTCCTGATGATCTCCTCAATATCAGCAGAGTTGCCGGAATAGGTATAGATAAAACTATTCCGGAAGGTGTCAGATATCGCTGTTGTGGTAGTTGTGACAGAAGGTTGCCCTGTACCAAGAAGTGGTGGAAATGTTGTTTCTCTGTTATCAATCACTTCCTTAGCTAAGGAGGTGATAAGGGAGAGGGTATCCCCTGTCTACAAACATGGACTGCAAAAAATGTATTTCATCCAAAAAATCAACAGTGGTGCTGCACATCCTAGAGGCTCTAATGAACTGGCCCTTAACAATGCCTTTTTTCTGATAAAATGGGTGTGCACTTTGAAAATGCAGAAAAGAATTAGAAAAAGTAGGTTTCCTGTAAAGTTTAGAAAGGAATGTTGAATTGTTATAATCTTTATATAAAGTCACGTCAAGATAGTGAAGTTCATGCTTGTTAATGTTGTGAGTGAACACCAAAAAGGGGGTAGTGGAATTGATATAACTAAAAAAATCCTCAAACTGATTGAGGGTCCCATTCCATAAAATACAGATGTCATCTAGGTATCTTCTATAATGAGTTAAATATTGAACCCAAGTAGAAGAAAAAATTAACATACGTTCCCATCTGT
Organism: Protopterus annectens; assembly: GCF_019279795.1. Lineage (NCBI taxonomy): Eukaryota > Metazoa > Chordata > Ceratodontiformes > Protopteridae > Protopterus > Protopterus annectens. The sequence continues at coordinate 55,391,890 of NC_056748.1, read as the reverse complement.
GCAAAACAGCGTTGGCATAAAAGAAGCATGAGGCACCCATGGCCACTCCTTTCCTTTGTCTAAAAAGCTCACCATTAAAGAATATAAAATTGTTCTGTAATAAAATTTCCATAAACTCCACTAGAAGGCCAGCCACCTTATTGTTGAGATTAGCTTCAGTGGTTAAGAAATCATTAAACCACTCGAGCCCTGCTGGGTGGGGTATACTAGGAAACAGGTCTTTGATGTCTATAGTTACCATAAGGAGTTCAGATGAGAAAAAGGAAGGTTGAATGTCTCTGAGAAAATCCCAGGAGTCTTTGCAGACGTGATCTAAAAGTGGGATGAGTTGCTTAGTAACATGATCAATGAATTTACCTAAGGGTTCAGTGATGCTTCCTGCCCCTGAAACAATAGGCCTAAATCCCAAGGGGTCCAAGCCTTTGTGAATTTTCGGAATCCGAAAATTACTGGTATTTTGGGTTTCTCAACATGCAGATAGTTGAACAATTTTTCATTTATAGCTCCTTGGAGCAAATGGTCAGTAAGCATATATTTGATTTTGGAAAAGGCTATGTTAACTTCATTTCTAGATACAATTTCGTATTGTTCACTGTCCTGTAACATGTCATGGATGTAAATGTCATAGCTGGAATTATACATCAGGACAACCCACCACCCTTGTCTGGTTTCATGACCCTAATGTTTTCTTTTTTCAAATGGTTAGTAAACCAGATTTCATATTCATTTAAGTTAACTAACTGTGGTTGTATTCCTTGGGAATGTAAAGTTCTAAAATCTTTCTTAACTAGTTCTTCAAAAAGTTTAATTAAGGGGTGCACAGGTGGGTTGAAAGTGCTAGTTCTACAGAGCCCTGTATTGGTATAGGGCTGCCCTTTAAAGTAATGTGCTAGATTTAAATTTCTAGCAAAGAGTTTTAGTTCAACTAAAATTTGGGATATATTACAGGAGCGTGCAGGGACAAACTGGAAACCCCGAGTGAATAGGTCGAAGGTCAAATCTGTAATTTGCAAATCAGTATAATTGTATATAATGAAGTTGTCTTTTTTAACTATAGAACAATTGTGGCCTGCAGTGTTGGAAAAGTTATAGTGTAGGAGTGCCATTTCAGGGACAATGGGGATGTCATTTAACCATGTTTGTTGCTCCACATGTGAGGGGATTGTTTCTGTCCCCATGTCCCAATGCCCCCGTCCTGCCTGATGGGAATTCTTTCTACCTTTCTCAGCTAACCTCTCACTCCTACGGGGGGGGGGGGGGTTCATGAGTAGCTCTAGAATAGAAATCAGCCCCCTTGTTTTGGTTGTTTTGATTGTCCTGTTTATGTTCTCACCGGGTCCTATTAGAAGAGGGGTAGGCTGTTCCTTCTCTATATTCAGCTAAATCCCTGTCTAACTTATGTATCTTTCGGTTAAGTATTTTTGTACAGAATTGATCGACTTCATTAAAAACATTGTCATAATCAAACTTCACAGTTAAAAAGTTATTGTCAGTAACAAGGGAGTTGTTTAACATTTAACTCGTTTATAAGTGTATCAGCCTCCGCTTCATACTCTGAAATCATCACATTTAAAAGCTCCAGTCCAGCTCTGTCAAACATTTCACACAGTTTTTTGTAATATAAAGTCCCCGGTTGAACATTATTAGGGAACTTATAAAAACGCAAACCCTTCAGTATGCGTTTCACATTAACACACTCCCTTAAGTACTCAATCTCAAGTTGATTGCTTTTATAAGCGTAGAGTTTGTCTTTTAGTTCACCAAAATCATTCTCTATGGTGTTGTAGTTATTAGAGAACACAGTACCTTGGTTGAATGTAAATTGCCGACCTGCCCAGGTAGTGAAATTGAAGTCCTTGGGCTGTTTCTCAGGTCTGCTGGTCTTCGAACGAGCCGTGCCTTCACTGTGCTCATTATTAGGTACCCTTTGTGTGCTGGGATTAGTCGGAAATAAGGAGTGTAAACCACTATTAGTTCCATTTGCACCAGTCGGTGGAGATTTCCTCTTAGCTTCAATAGCGTGTTGTTGGTTCCCAGGTAGAGGGATACTGCTGCCGTTGTTTTCTTTTACGAGGTTGGTGAGTTGCGTTAACATCAAAACTACCTGGTTGAACTCTGTACGAGTCACCGGGACATCATCTCCGTTTTCTCTCAATAGCTGAGGAGTTTCAGCAGAATTAAGCGATTCAGCTTCTCCAGCCATGGAAAAAGCAACGTAGCCAGGAATCCAGAAAAGCACGAACAGGACCAATAACAAAATAAATCCAAGGTGGAAATCAATCTCCCACACCTCACACTTTAAAAATGAAGTAAAAGCTTATTTTCTCAATTCCAGAACCTACCCTTGCCATGACCCTACCTAGTTTTCCTTCCCTTTATGTACCTTCAAAAGGACCATACTTAGTCCCTCAATACACCTCTCTCTCCAATGTGTCTACTATGCATTTGCACAATTTTATACAAACAAAAACCGTTTATTGTTGACCTATTGAACTATATCAATGTAAAATTGTTACTTAGCATCTTTTTAATGCAACTTTAACTTTATGCATGTAACTCAACATATGTGAATCTTTTTTGCTATAACTGCTATTATATCAACATTGTTTAAAATTGTACTTGTTTTAAAATGTACTACTGGAGCTTTTCTCCTCGGGTCTCCACTGAAAATGGGCCACAAGCCCAGATGGACAAACCCGGTTAACAAATGTCAATAAATAAATAATCATCACCTCCCTTCTTAACCTAGCTTCCACTACTCTTTCCCATAACTTCATGCTGTGACTGATCAGTTTAATCCCTCTGTAGTTACTACAGCTCTGCACATCACCCTTATTCTTAAAAATCTGTACCAAAACATGTTTTCTCCATTCCTCAGGCATCCTCTCACTTTCCAAGATTTCATTAAACAATCTAGTTAAAAACTCCACTGCCATTTCACCTAAACACCTCCATGCTTCCACAGGTATGTCATCTGGACCAACAGCCTTTCCATTCTTCATCCTCTTCAGAGCTATCCTTACTTCCTCCTTGCTAATCCACTGCACTTCATAATTCACTATCCACACATCATCCAACCTTCTCTCCCTCTCATTCTCTTCATTCATCAGCCCTTCAAAGTACTCTTTCCATCTGCTCAACACACTCTCCTCACTTGTGAGTATGTTTCCCTCATTATCCTTTATCACCTTTACCTGCTGCACATCATTCCTAGCTCGGTCCCTCTGTCTAGCCAATCGGTACAGGTCCTTTTCTCCCTCATTAGTGTCCGACCTTTTATACAACTCTTCATACGCCTTATCCTTAGCCTTCACCACCTCTCCCTTTGCCATGCACCTCATCTCGTTATACTCCTGTCTACTTTCTTCATCTCTCTGACAGTCTCACTTCTTCTTCACCAACCTCTTTCTCTGTATACTGTCCTGTACTTCTTCATTCCACCACCATGTCTCCTTGTCGTCCTTCCTTTGTCCAGATGTCACACCAAGCACCTTTCTAGGTGTTTCCCTTACTAGCTCTGCTGTAGTTACCCAGCTATTCGGTAACTCTTCACTGCCACCCAGTGCCTGTCTTAACTCTTCCCTGAACTCCACCTCACAATTACCCTTTTTCAATTTCCACCATTTGATCCTTGGTGCTACCCTCACACTCCTCCTCCTCTTCTTGATCACCAGCGTCATCCTACAAACCGCCATCCTATGCTGCCGAACTACATTTTCCCCTGACACCACTTTACAGTCTCCAATCTCCTTCAGACTTAGGTGTCATTATAGATGATTGACTTAAGTCTGACTTACATGTTAATACCTGTATCCAGAAGACTCATCTAAAACTGGGCCTCCTATACAGAAACAAAAAGTTTCTCACTAACAAAGCTAAAGTAACCCTCTCCCATGCTTACCTCCTACCCAGCCTTTTGTATAGCTCTCAAATCCTCACAAATCTCAACTCCTCTCTCCTTGCTAAATTAGAATCAACCTACAACAAAGTAGACAGATTTGCAGTGCACCAGACATATAAATCCCATCACTGTCTCTTGCTAAAACACCTAAACTGGCTAGAATTACCTCACCAGCTTCTCCTCTTTCAGTTCCTGATTATTCACTCCATTCTATACCAGCCTTCCTAGTGTCCTAGCTTATCTCGTCTTATCTCTCAATATGCTCTCACTAGATGTCTACGTAGCTCATACCAAGACCTTCTACAGATCTATAAGCACAAGACCAAAATGGGATGCAACCTCTATAGCTACCATCCTACCATTTCTTGGAACAGGCTGCCATTAGAAATTAGGTCCCTCAATCAACCTAAACAATTCAAAGCGGCCACCAAGGTATGCCCAAAAAGTCACTGATCCTGTCACTGTACTCACCCCTCCTAATCTTCCCTACTGTCCCAAAGACAGTGCTCTGCCTGCCCAGTGTTTCTGTTTTGTTTCATTTACCTTTACTTCTATTCTTTACCTCATAGCTTGTCCTAGCCTTCTTTTCCTCTCTGGTACCTGGTAACTCTAGTTACCTGAGCAGTAACCTCCTTAAACTACTATTTAAAGTATGCATCTCTCGTTTCTCTCCCTCACTCAGGAAGTACAGTAACAGCAAATGATATTATGATTTTTCCTCTTCTTGCTATTGTCAAAATTGTACTGACGTTCTTATATTCCTTTCTTGTTTAACTTTTTTTTTAATTTTTGCAGCCTTTTTATTTATTGTTTATTGCTTATATTAATGTTTACTGTAATGTTTATGGAGATTTTCTCCTCAGGCATCCACTGAAAAAGGGCTATTCAGCTCAGTCAGACAGTCCTGGTCAACAAATGTAAAATAAAATAATAATAAAATAATAAAATTTATTTCAATTTCTACTGACTTATTACAAATGTTTTTGTGTGTGTGTGTGTGTGTGTGTGTGTGTGTGTGTGTGTGTGTGTGTGTGTGTGTGTGTGTGTGTGTGTATATATAAGTGTATATTTAGGCCAGCTTTACATTTTTTTCATTAATCAGAAGAAGAAAGTGGTTGTGTGATTTGTTTGCATTCCACCGGACATGTTCAGGTAGACAGTTTATAAGCTTCTTGAACTTGGTAGCTAAGTTCAAAGGTTATCCAACTCAACAAAGCCCACTTGCAAACCAGGTCTTATTTTTAAGTGATGAATTTTATAGTCCTTTTCTAGTAAAAAAGTACTTTATTTTGTTGAATTAAAACTAAGGAGTGTAGAGAGTTGCCTGCAGTGTGTACCCAGAACCCACTATTAATTCCTTCCTTGACACCACCATGTCCAACATTTCAAATACTAAACTCATTTTCATAGCCACACCTTCAAACTTAAGAAGCTTATAGAAAATGTACACATTCTCCAGGTGCAACTAACACTAGGTAAGACTGCAATCCAAATTGTAGCTTGCTACAGATCCCTCAACATGCCCCAAGATTCTCACCACACATTTCTAAACATACTGAAAAATATTAATATACAACCAAACTCTCTAATATTGGGTGATTTCAACTACCCTGCCATTAACTGGGAAAACTACTCGTGTACCAACAACACCTTTGACCAATGGTTCTTGGAATTCATAAATTCCAATGCCCTGGATCAACTAATCCATAGTCCCACCAGCGGCACAAATATCCTAGACCTGGTCATTAACAACATGGGAAATCGATGCTCCTATCACCTATGGTCACTCCCTCATTGGTCAGATCAGACCATAAGCTAATCACCCTTAACATCTATATCCCAACCCCACCACCCAGTAAGGAAACCTCCATAAAAAACTTCTCCAAGCCATCTTTATGCTACTCAAGTCAGACGTTGCAAACTTCATGACACCCATGCAGACAGGAACTGAAAGTTCGACTGCCGAGTCCTACACTAAGGCACTGTATGAGCACATCCACTCATGCATAAATTGTGCCATCCCAAATAGAACCAAGATCATCTCCTCCATAAAAAGGAAGCCAATCTGGTGGTCCCCTGCCATAAACAAACATTACAACAAAAGGAAGAAACTGTTGCAGAAAAGAAGAAAATCCCAGGATGCAAAAAACTCCCTTACCAGCCTCAGTAAGAAGCAGAGATCCCTCATAAAATCTTCCAAAGCTAGTTACGAAAATAAAATTGCCAAAGATTCCAAAGACAACCACAAGGCATTCTGTAACTATGTCAATAATCTAAATGACAATGCTCAGATCTGCTCTGAGCTTCAACAGAAAGGCATTAAATATACTGATCCCAAGGATATTGCCAATATTCTGGCAGATTGATTCAGTGCCAACTTCACCCCTCTCTCATCTCCTAAATGGCCCATCTCAATACCGGAAGATTGCCAAATTCCGGTAATAACAGCCACACAGGTAAAAAACACAATCTTCAAAGTAAGAATACAGCATCCATTGGACCAGATGACATCCTGGGCTGTGTACTGCATGAACTACAAAATGAACTGGCACCTCACCTAAGTGTCATGTTTGATCACACCCTCACCTCAGGCTTCGTGCCCACTGAGTGGCGCACAGCTACCGTTATCCCACTCCACAAGGGAGGATCCACCTTGGATCCCGGGAATTACTGCCCCATCAGTCTGATGAGCCTGATCTGCAAGGCCATGGAACATATTATCATGGAACTTATAAACAAAGACACTGGCAACCTTAAAACACTGGACCCCACCCAGTTTGGGTTTGTGAAGGGCTGATCTTGTCTCCTGAACCTGCTTGACTTCTTCGAATCAGTCTCCAGAGCCGTGGACGAAGGTAAGGCAGTCCATACAGCCTATCTGGACCTCGTCAAGGCCTTTGACACCATCCCCCGCTCTGGAATCATAGATAAACTTACTAAGCTGGGCATTAATCCCTACATCACTCGATGGGTTGCTAACTGGCTTACTGACAGAACCCACACTGTAAAAGTAGCTGACTCCAAATCCATCTCTAGACAAGTGACAAGTGGAGTACCTCAGGGTTCAGTCCTGGGACCTCTCTTGTTTGGCATCTACTTCTCTGAAGTACAGGCCAATAATAAGGGACTCTGGCTAAACAAGTTCGCAGTCGACTGCAAACTGGGAGCCATTACTGAATCCCCAAATGATGTCGATACTCTACAAAAGGGCCTTACAGAAACATGCTTGGTGCCAATGCCAAGAAATGTATAGTTATCCCCTTTGGGAAAAAACATGAATCCATGAATTACCACATAGGTGGCAGTACACTAAACACTGAAAGTGTGATAAGAGACTTAGGGACACAGGTGGACAGTGGTCTCACCTTCAATAACCACATCACCACAACAGTCAGGAAATCCTTCTATGTGGCACACCTCATCACTAAGGGCTTTTCATCCAGAAAAAGGGAGGTCATTGTCCCACTGTACTCATCCCTCATTAGACCCATTATAGAATACAACGACCCATTTGGTATGTACCTCTCAAGACATCTGCAACAACTGGAAAGGCCGCAGAAATACCTCACTAAAAGAATCACAGGCCTAAAGTAGATGCCCTATGCTGACCGCCATAAAAACTCCAGCTATACTCTGTCACATATCGTCTACTCCGAGGTGATGTCTGCTTAACATACAAGGCCATGTCAAACCCAGAGCTGTTGAACATGCTACACTTAAAGAAATCCCAATCCCTCAGAGCCACATGCTCCAGGGATCTAAACCTTGTCATCACAATAAACAAAACATGCTAGAGGGATAGGTTCCTGACCCAGAGACTGCCCAGACTCTGAAATAGACTGCACATACATGTCAAGCAGACCACCTCTTTGGCCCTCTTCAAAAGGAACCTTGATGACTGGATGGGAGAAAGGAAATTCACCCCAGGGATCACGTCAGTCACCCTGCGAGACAGGGGTCCAGGGAAGAAAATAGTGTGGGAAGAAATAGCCAGGGAATTGTTATGGCTAGGCTTGTATAGGCCCTAGGGCCAATAGCCTAGTACCAACCTATGAACCTATGAACATCATTCTCAGCTGTTACCACCCCTTAACCACAAAAGGTTTGTTTTAGCAGGTGAGCAGTCCCTTTGTTAAGCAAGTTGTGCACAGGTGTAATCATTAACAGACATAGGTGTCTACTCTTTCACCCAAGTAAATTCAAGCTCTCAGTACAACAGGTTGTACCAAGCAGCAGTGGTGCAGTGGTTAGCATTGTTGCCTCACAGCAAGAGGTTCTCCCGTTCGATTTTCATCTGGAGTGCCTTCTGTGTGGAGTCTGCATGTCCTCCCCGTGGTCGAGTGATGTTAAAGACATGCAGGTAGGTGTGAGCGTGAATGGGCGTGCCTTCGTTGAAGGTTGAGCTGGCAACTCGGCACCTTAAAAATCCACTGTCAATCATGAGCAGACCGGAGTTCAGCTGTGGCAACCCCTAACCCAGAAAAGCCAAAAGTCTAGTACAACAGGTTGTACCCTTCAGCACATATCTCATTACCTCAAGTACATACATATTGTACACGTATATACTAAAGACTGAGAATTCTTGGAAATGTGTGCATCATTTTTGTAAATGCTCCATTACACCCATTTACACACACACACACACACGCACACACACACACACACACACACATATATATATATATATATATATATATATATATATATATATATATATATATACTTTCTTGCTGCAAGGTCACTGCAGCTCAAAGAAAGACTGAACATTGCTAAAGCGTGTAAATAATGGTCACTCATTCTTTGCTAACCTTGAAGAATAATGAATTACATAAGTTTAAACATTTACACAATGCTGCAATAAGTATTAAGCAAACAACTGCTTATCCTCAGTGGAAGGGACTTCATTGTATTTCCCATAATGCCCTCAAAAATGTGCACTGTTCACCCTGTTCACCGAGTCATACATTTTGAAGAGTTTAAAAGTAATCATCACAAACTACCGATTCATCTTTGTCAGGAAACTATAATAGTTCCTTGGCAACAGCACTGTAGCTGCGTTCCACAGGAAACTGGTTTCTATTTTTTTTTAAGTTTATGCCTGCATGTTTTTATATGTCTATATTCCATTAAGCATGAAATCATGAAATTCTTATTTATTTATTTTTTTTGTGTGCAAATTTTGCCCTCACTGTCTGGAGATGATTAGCCGCCTCCCAGTCAATCAGTCCATTCAATGGGGCAAGGGTTGGTCAGGAGAGTCCATCATTTAGGCATTCCTTGGCGTGGTTTGAAGTTCTTCTTTATGTCCTTATGTCACCTGCACATGCTCTGTTTGCGAGGGAAAGGAGCATGCCATGAGCTGGCTATGCTGTTCATCCCTCTTGTTTGCAAGGGGTGAAGTCAGCAAACAGTCTTTCCTCTCATCCTGAAGCCCTGGGTGGTAGTTTCTTTGGTCTTCACCAGGGCGATCACATCCATCAACATGCTGACTGAGCATCTGCCCCTCAACCTTTTCCCTGGATGAGGTGAGAAGGCCATATCCCTCTGTTTCCTTGTCTGGCTACACTGTTGCTGGAGACAATAATTAACCTCTGCCCACGTGAATCATAGTCAGGCTCCATTCCTTGGCACTACAGATGCTGTTTTATGAGAACAAGATTCTTGTAAAGTCATGCTATTCCTGTTCAATGTGGAACTACTGCTATGAATGGAAGTATGCAGCAAGAAATCAGATCTTTGATTTTGTGGTGCATTTCAGTATATAAGATACATTCAATAAAATAAGAAAACTAAATAAAAAATACATGCATACACATTAGCAGTACATAAAATATTGTATGCGGCTGGAGAATGCAAAAGTAAATTAAATCACGCCAAAAGGCTTTTTAAAATTGTACATGCTTTGACAGACTGCAGTAATTATTTAAATGTCTGAGTGAGAGAAGACATCTTCAGAAAAGTAACTGTCACAGCCATCTTCACTGGATGAAGGATGCTTTCATTCTCAGAAACACTTACTGCCAAAATACCCCGTTAATAATAATAAGCATGTACATTCCATCGACATTTGGGCCCCTAATGTATCCCACACTATACCAGTTTCATTACTAGACCCAGTGCTACATAAGCTGGCCAGGGAGAGATGGGGCAAACGGCTAATGTCAGCTCGTTGTGCTGAGGAAGGTTGCTGGTAGAGTGCCAGTATAGGCATGGTATTTGTGGGAAAGTCCTGTAGCATAGTTTTAAGGCAATGGAACTGAGACAGTGTACCATCACCAGAGAAGGGGTATGCATTCCACTAAAGCATCATGGGAGTGTTGAAGCGCACATCCTCTGGCTAGATGTAGTTGGGATTGCAATGCGTTCACTGGCCATGAAGTAGCATGTGTTAGGTGCGTACAAAAAATCGTTTCTCAGGGTGACTGTTGTAACAGATAATGAGGAAGGAATGGGTAGATGTGGGGAGACAACCCTGATAGTAACCAGGATCTGGGTAAAAAAAGCCTTCAGATAACACACAGTCTTCTGTAAAATGTAAAGGGTCATCATCCATATCCCAAAGTATGTAGACAAGTTCTTTTGATCCAACATTTGCCCACATGACATAAAATTTGGGGGCACAGACTGAGCTGGTCTTAAAGCATATCCCTGATGATAAAGGATCACATAATACTGTATATTTACAGTTCAAAGCAGTTAAAATGGTCTTTTCTGTGCCACAGCAATTTGCTTCTGATCCAGTTTTGTAAATGTATATAGAATTGGAAATGTTACAATTAACATTCATTTCTTCATAGAAATTGCCTTCCTGTCCATATCCATTCTGAATATGCCACAGAGCTCTTACTCAAGGGGAGCTTCAGAACAACTAGCAAGGGCTGTAACATGACTACACCAAGACAACAGAATGCTTACACTACGACTAATATACTATGGCCTGTATTCCTTTAACAGATGGTAGCACATATGTGCTTATATGGGCCAGACCTTTTGTAATTCGAATATAATAGCAGTATTGTTTTTATGGTTACAAAATAGAATCTGCTCTGTTTTGAATATTCCAATTAAATTCTCTGAATATGGGGAAAAATAATTTTTTGTACTCATACAGATATCCTCTGGGATTAAGTGTTGCCATGATTATTATATGATTGTTTCACATAGTCAGTGATGTTTTCAAGCTTTACTTTCCTTTTTTGGTCAGAACACGAAATACGAAATGCATAAGTAAAACCAGATAATGATATGCCTGGGTATAATGTCATCACAGTTACATACACAAGTATAATCAAACAACTTTCTCTATTTTGACTTGCAAGATGATAATAACATGAGTGAATACGCACAAGGTATTGCAAAGCATGAAGCATTTCTTGGTTACAACCTCATCTCTACCACTTGGGTGCAACTGCATTAAAATAGCCCGTACTGCAATAGCTTAAAATCAAGTACGCACTATTGCCAGTTAAGCTTAAAACACTGGTGAAGCAAAAAATCTTGAGGTAGTTAAAGGAACAGCATTGAAAGAGCAAACATTGTGCAGCTTTGTATTAGTACATTCAGTACCTCGCAGGCCAGTCTGCGCAGAAGTAGGCGTGGCCTTGGTGACTGACAGGTGAAACAGGCATGTCATGGAATGGAAAAGATGCATGATTGACAGCCATGCAGATTTCAGTGTGACATCATGCATACATTGAATGTTGATCGTGCATACATTCATTGCTGATTGTGGAATAATTTCAAGTATTTTTTTTTTCTTTGTTTTTGCAGGGGACAAGCCCCTTTGCACCCCTCCCAACCCACCCACAAATTAAATATACCAACTCTGAGATCGCACCACATTGAAGTAAAGGGTAAACTACAAATGGACAATGAATATTCATGCTGCCATCGGTATGAATATTACTTTACTTTTGTAAGACATCACCAATTTTTGGATGGTGGGCGGGGTTTAGGCAGGACTTGCTAGTGTTCATCCTGTGAGGCACTGTTCTAATATAAAGCCCATTGTGCATGTACCTGCAAACATTAAATTCCACAGGGGACACAATTCACAAGTTGCAGCACAATCATAATAAGATGCATTTTTTTGACTGTTAAAGAGTCTCCTATCATTACTTCTAAAGAATGATCACAAAGCTACCAAAAATCTCTGCAATAATCATTGGAGCTATATGCATGTGTTGTTACCTCTGAAATATACTCACAAAGCTACCAAAATTCAATGCAACTAACCTGGGGTCTATATGCATGTGTTTCTACCTCTGAATGATACTCACAAAGCTTCCAACATCTCTGCAACTTATCCCTAGGGGTGTGTTGGGGATTGAGTACTGCGGATAGGGTTAATAAGTAATGTGGTGATATTCACAGAATGTCTCATTGTCCCTATCTGCTACTTTTGCACTTAGTGGGCAGAGGCATTCTCAGCATTCCTGATTCCTAACAGATGTAACAAACAGAAACTGAAATGGCTGCTTATCCTGCAATAATTTCTATCAGTCAGAGGGTAACTAATAATTACTTCATAACAGCGCGGTAGCATTGTCGCCTCACAGTAAGACGTTGTCCTGTTCGATTCTCAGCTAGAGCGTCTTCTGTCTGGAGACATGCGTGAATGGGCGTACCTTCATTGAAGGTTGTGCGTCAGGGCCGGCAACTCTGCACGTAAAAATCTACTGCCAATCTTTAGCAAACCAGAGTTCCACTGTGGCGACCCCTAACCGGGAAGAGCCGAAAGACACAACAACAACAACAACAACAACAGGTAGAGATGCTTCATTTCAGCTGCACTGCAAGCCAGCATTTGCAATGATGATTGTTTCTTTTTTCTACCATTATGATTTGTTACTTTACATGTTGGGTTACAGACTGTTTATCACAGAATGTTCCTCATGGAGCACCTGATGTCAGAACGTCACCACATGACAATGTTGCATCCAGTTCTGCTTATTTGCTGAGAACAAAGGCTTATCTTATTTTATTGCCTGGTAAGTGGCAGAGAGAGACTTAATGACAAGGGAACAGGTAAAAGAGTTTTAAATGCTGATCAAGAACAGTTGTAAAAACTAATATGTCTTACCAAAGTTTCAGATCTATTTGTGTATACAGAAGAATATACTAATGAAAAACACTGTTACATTTAATTGATATAGATACCATGTTGGGTAACAACTGAGGGCTTCATTTGTTACCTGAAGGCAGCAACCATATTTGCAGTGAACAATCAGGCACCTTGGTTATTCCGGTATAACTGTTAGTCTTTAGGTAGTGATCTTAGCTCCTGATAGAGCAAAGCTTACTTGCACTGTTCATCATTTAATGAACATTTGTTATAGGATAGATCTGTTCCATTTAGATTCTTTTAGTCAGAAAGATGTAAACAAAAATAAAAATCACATTTACTGATTGATGTTATTATCTGTATCATTTCATCTAGCTAATAATTCTAGCTGTGATACTAATCGGTGTCTTAGTTCAAATGCTACTTATATTGAAATCAATCTTTTGTGTGGCACTCTATTAAATGCCTTGCTAATCTCTAAGCAGGGGATGGCTAGGCCTCCTCGGTTTTCTAATACCTTGGTCACATAATCAAAGAAACCATTTGATAATACTTCAGCTTTTTGAACTAACGGTGAAGCTGCTGTTTCAAAATGTTGTAATAAAATATTGTGAGAATTGTGTTTATAGGTCTTGCTAAGCATTGTGACAAACATACTAATCACTGTCTTGAAGTACACAATGACACAAAGAAA
>NC_056748.1:55370731-55373231 GCF_019279795.1 Protopterus annectens | reverse complement strand
AAGGTAACTAATGTTTTGAGTTGGGAGGGTGGCCTAATGGTTAAGGTGTTTGCCTTACAAACACAAGGTACAGGGTTCGAGTCTCACAAGGGATAATTGGCTAGGCTTAAAATGGCTCACAAGGGCAGTTAGCCTAGTACTAATCTATGAACCTATAATCTATAAAAGGCCACTCAAATTGCTGCCATTATAATCTGTCAATATCTGCACTCAGCAGTTATGGCCACTAAATCAGCTGTGAACACATCATATGTCTGACGGTCACATGGCAGTATTCCAATTTGTTTTATGCAAATGCACACTAATGTCTTTTAACCATTAGCAGTTCAGCAATGTCAATCATTTTTACCAACACATATTCTCCAAATCCAGTAATTAAAGCTAAATTCTTGACTGCATCATTCTCAGATGTCTGTGTCAAAAAATTAATACAAATTCTGACCCAGCCTCTTCAGTAGCCCTGACTATGGCCCGGATTTGATTAGTGGTCAAGTGACTGATGGAGTAGCAGGGAAGGGATGGGAATGCCCATTCAAGGTGGGATACACTATCTAAAGGGAGGCATGGCCCTCAGATGCAATCAATCAATCAATGAGCATGAGGGGCGGGGAAAAGGAGGTGCTAGATCATAAAAAAATTCTTCTTGGATAGATGTACAGAACAGCCATATCTGTAAATCAAATGGGTCTAGGGCTACTCATTCCAAGGACTTAAATATGGCCTGCAACCTAAAAAGGACCTGCTGGAGGGACAGATTTATCTCCCAGCAACTGCCACATCTTTGGAACAGGCTACCAATTCATGTGAAACAGAGCACCTCTATGACACTGTTCAAGAGGAACCTGGACGAGTGGATGGGGCGCCATAAATTCTTACCAGGGACAGTGCCCACAACCCTCCTGGACATGTGCAGTCATGCAGTCTTGGGTATTGACTAGCACTTCTACGTTATTACATTGAGTTGAAATGGTTAGGCTTAAAATGACCTCTGGGTCGATAGCCTAGTAATCTCCTATGATCCTATGATGAATGTCAAAAGACAGTGTTAAAAAAACAAAAGCTACTGCCAGTGAGGTTGAAGAAGATGGGAAGCCCTTCATCTACTGGCCACAAGATGCAACCCTGGCAGAAAGTAGTACCTGGACTGTAATACTATAATAATAGTGTAAGATTTATGGGAGTGTATTTCGCTGTAGGGATTTCCCAGTTTACAAACCACTAATGATATTCTCACTAGAGAACTGCAACCAGATCTGGACATCCAACATGGAAGGCAGCATGTCATTAACAGAATGCAGTAAAAAGCCATGTGGATATCTAGGTGGTCAGTGAAAAGCCTGGATGCACAAAAAAAAAAATGTAAAAAGATGATACTCTGCTCCCTATAGGAAAGAAGACAGAGAAGAGATGGCTCTGTATCACAAGTACAAAACCTGAAATTACAGGCTCCAAATAAATAATAATAATAATAAACTATAATACAAAGAGAAATATCAGATTTTAATACACTATGAAGTGTTTTTGAAGGAGGATTTCACATCCACACTCTTCTCAGTCTAGGGGTGCAGCCCCCCTCCTCCAGCTGGGCTACTTAAATACATTAACTCTGAGACTGTTGTATCTCAGAGTAAGGGGACTATTCTAAGATACCACAGCATCATACATGGTAATTAGTCCCACACATCTGCACTTGTATACCACAGCATCATACATGGTAAGTAGTCCCACACATCTGCGCTTGTATACCACAGCATCATACATGGTAAGTAGTCCCACACATCTGCGCTTGTATACCACAGCATCATACATGGTAAGTAGTCCCACACATCTGCACTTGTATACAACAGCATCATACATGGTAAGTAGTCCCACACATCTGCGCTTGTATACCACATCATCATAAATGGTAAGTAGTCCCACACATCTGCACTTGTATACCACAGCATCATACATAGTAAGTAGTCCCACACATCTGTGCTTGTATACCACAGCATCATACATAGTAAGTAGTCCTACACATCTACGCTTGTATACCACAGCATCATACATAGTAAGTCGTCCCACACATCTGCGCTTGCATACCACAGCATCATACATGGTAAGTAGTCCCACACATCTGTACTTGTATACCACAGCATCATACATGGTAAGTAGTCCACACATCTATACTTGTATACCACAGCATCATACATAGTAAGTAGTCCCACACATCTACGCTTGTATACCACAGCATCATACACAGTAAGTAGTCCCACACATCTGCGCTTGTATACCACAGCATCATACATAGTAAGTAGTCCCACACATCTACGCTTGTATACTACAGCATCATACATAGTATGTAGTCCCACACATCTGCACTTGCATACCACAGCATCATACATGGTAAGTAGTCCCACACATCTGTGCTTGTATACCACAGCATCATACATGGTAAGTAGTCCCACACATCTACGCTTGTATACAACAGCATCATACATAGTAAGTAGTCCCACACATT
>NC_056748.1:55340731-55365731 GCF_019279795.1 Protopterus annectens | reverse complement strand
CAACCTCTTAGACGAAAAAATCTGGACAAAGCCACAAACAATGGGGGGGGGACAAAGGCCCAAAAAAGGGACAATTTTTAAATACTGATCTTACAAAATTAGAAAGTTGATAGAATAACATGTTTTGCATTACCATGAATTTTCTGAAGGGTATGAAGTCTGAAATTCAATTATTTTCTGATTTCAGTCCTCTATGATTTGCTAGTGATTTGCCAGAAAACCATAACTTTATGAGAAATAGACCAAAAATATGAGGCAAAAATCTGGGCATTCTGCAAAAATCTGGGCAGTTGAATGGTATGTTGAATCCTCAGGATGCTTAAAATGAAGAGTAATGATATAAGAAAAAGTCTTCCTGATGATAGTTTTGGGTGTCTTAACTTGTAATCTTTTTACACTGCAGCTTAGCTTTTCACACATGTCCACTATGTCATGTGACTTGCACAGTACAATGCCCTGTCATCAGACTTACCCTCAGAGTAAGAAAGTTACTGCAATGTCATTCAATACCAGCATAACTTTCTTACACTGGCAGTAAGACTTTATGAATCCCTCCGGGGATCACTTTTATTAAGTCTTTATGAATCCCTCCCGGGATCACTTTTATTAAGTCTTTATGAATCCCTCCCGGGATCACTTTCATTAAGTCTTTATGAATCCCTCCCGGGATCACTTTTATTAAGTCTTTATGAATCCCTCCCGGGATCACTTTTATTAAGTCTTTATGAATCCCTCCCGGGATCACTTTTATGAAATCTTTATGAATCCCTCCCAGGATCACTTTTATTATTCTTTTTCTTATTTTCTGCACAGTACGCACAACTAGACTCACAAAAACTGGAAGATCCTGCCTAAAAGTATTGGTCATCAGATGGCCAAAGCATTGCATTAGTCAGGGGCTGCAGTATCCTCTATCTGGTTCCACAAAGTGCTATTATGTCTCTGTAATTGATATATTCATATAATTCTAGTTTACAGACTGCTTTATCCATTATAGCAGCATTTTACCTTTTGTATTATATGTATTACACCAGCAACTAGTTCTGTCTTAAGTAAATATAACAGAGCTGAATGGAGGAAGGGCACTGAGCAAAACTCTGATCTGTGCTAAATAACAATAAGTATCCGTTTTTTTTTGCTTATTTTTACTAGTTATTGCTTATTATAGATATTTATATCACTTTTGTCTGTTGCATACTTTTTATTGTATTTTATAGCTATAAACTAATCTGCTCAGTTGCACTAAAACTCACAGGGCCTGATAAATAAAGTTTTTACTGTCACACTGTTTGCAAATCTTTTCTAGCTAGTTTCACTGTGTGTGAGGTATTAACTGGAAATTTTCTCCATTTGTTAAACATCTGTTGGTGTTTGCTTGTTCTGATTTCCTGCCAAGGAGTGTATTATATAACTGATTTGTTTGCAGTTAAAAGCATTCTCTAGAGTTTCCTTGCTCCTTTAACTGTTTAAAACTTTCATTTGAAGGCTCACTGCTGTTTTTTGCTGTGATAAACATTTCTGTAGTGTTTCTCCCAAAGTAGTTTAGGTAGTAGCTGTAGCATTGTCCATATTCAGGCTTGTGTTCTGGGCCTAGTTGTTTGCTTTCAGAGACTGTGTGTCTGAGCACATGTTCCAGACCATCTTAGTTTGGCAGAAGCCATTTTGCATTTCAGTGAGAGTGTAGTGTTTATGGTCATTGGCTGATTGGGGTTACCTGGACTACGGCTTGGAGTAAAGACCTCATAGGTTCATAGGTTGGTACTAGGCTATCTGCCCAAGGGCCTATACAAGCCTAGCCATATCAATTACCTGGCTATTTCTTCCCAGAATATTTACTTCCCTGGTCCCCTGTCTAGCAGGGTGACTGACGTGATCCCTGGGGTGAATTTCCTATCTCCCATCCAATCATCAAGGTTCCTTTTGAAGAGGGCCAAAGTGGCACTCTGCTTGACATGTATGGGCTGTCTATTCCAGAGTATGGGGAGTCTCTGGGTCAGGAACCTATCCCTCCAGCATGTTTTGTTCATTGTGATGACCAGATTTAGATCCCTGGAGCGTGAGCTCTGAGGAATTGGGATTTCTTTAAGTGTAGCATGTCCAACAGCACTGGGTTTGACATGGCCTTGTATGTTAAGCAGAGATCACCTCTGAGTAGGGGATATGTGACAGAGTATATCTGGAGTTTTTTTTAGATGGTCAGCATAGGGCATCTGTTTTAGGCCTGTGATTCTTTCAGTGAGGTATTTCTGTAGCCTTTCCAGTTCTTGCAGATGTCTTGTGAGGCACCCTGGAGAATATTAGGGTCCCACCTAACACTTTCATACTGGGTGACTTCAACTACCCCTCCATTAACTGGGAAAACTACTCATGTACCAATACACTTGCCCAATGTTTCCTGGAATTCATCAATTGCAATGCCCTGGACCAGCTTGTTCTTACCCCCACTAGAGGTAGCAACATCCTTGACATGGTCATTACTAACATGGGTGACCACTGCTCTACACCAATAGTCAACTCCTCCCTGGTTAGATCTGACCACAAACTAATCACCTTGGAAATAACCCTCCCACCCCTCACCCCCACAAAGGTAACCACCATGAAAAACGTCTCCAGAGCTAACTTTGGGCTCATAAAAACAGAGGTGGCTAACTTCACTGCACCCATGCAAATGGAGATCAGTTACATGACTGCCAAATCATACACCAATGCACTGTACGAACATGTATACAAATGCATGGATCTTGCCATACCCAATAGAACCAAGACATTCTCCTCCAAAAAAAGGAAGCCAATCTGGTGGTCCCCTGCCATAAACAAACTCTACAACAGAAGGAGAAAACTGATGCGGAATAAGGTGAAGTCCCAAGACTGGAAAAACTCCCTTACCAGCCTCAACAAAAAGTTGAGATTCCTCATCAAATCCTCTAAAGCTAGCTATGAAAAAAGAATTGCAGTAGATAGTAAAGACAACCACAAGGTCTTTTATAGTTATGTAAAGAAACTCCACGGCAATACCAAGATTTGTTCTGAGCTACTGCACAATGGTACCTCCTATACCAAGCCAACAGATATTGCCAATATACTGGGCAACAGATTCAGTGCCAACTTTACCCCTCTCCCCCCGCAAGGGACCAGTCACAACACCAGTAGATTGCCAGGCACCCAGTATTACTGCTGCACAGGTTAAAACAGCACTGCCCAAGGCCAAGAAAGACAGCTTTTATGGAACCTGACAATATCTGTGGCTGTGTTCTGCATGAACTACAGAGTGAACTGGCACCTCACCTGTGTGCCCTGTTCAATCACAGCCTGACCTCAGCCATTGTCCCTACTGAATGATGCACTGCTACAGTCATTCCTCTCCACAAAGGAAGAGCGGCTACAGACCCTGTGCATCCATCCTGCTGCTGTCCGCCATCACCACCAAGCATGACATGATTAGAGACAGTCAGTATGATGTGCAAATGAAAGGATCATTGGTATAGCGGTACAGCTCCGTTAGCCGTGTATCTTCTTTGGGTACAGTGACCAGCTAAATGTAAAAAGCCTTCTGTCCTCCATCCATAAAACTGTGCAAACTACAAATCCTTCTTATAGCCCTTTTTTTATTACTTCTTCATAAACTCCACACCTGCATTTACAGAAACTGGAACGCAGCTGGGATCACTTCACTGCCAAGGATATGGTTTTGTCCCACCTGTCTATCTTTGACAAGACAATAAAAAATATTTCACCTTTCACACTGTCATGTTTCTCATCGTTAGCATTTATGTCTCTTTCTCTTTGGTTTCCCATTGTCCTCCTCCCTCCTGTGTTCTAACTTCCTGTATTATTTCCACTCCTTGCTTTTACGTTCTCATAGTGCCCATACTCACTGCAGTCCTCTAATATATACCACTTCAAAAATACAAAATATAAATGATGCACAACACATTGGCCTCCTAAGATAATTCTGTGCAGGGGTGTGATTACATACACCAACAGAACATACGGTAAGAGAGACAGTGGTACACCTTCCATTAGGTTAAGGTAACATATCTCAGCATTTAGTATCAACATCTGGAAGTATCACCAGAAGTGCAAAACCATTTTTACTGCACTGCACAGGATTTCACATGCAGAGCTATCAATGCAGATTTGGATGTAACACAGCAAATAACATGCAAGTCACAGTTATGAGATAAACAATTCACTTAATTAGAATGGTACAGGTGATCAGGAAAAATGACTGACTGACTCCTTCATGACAAGGGGTATTTATCCCAGTATCTTATCTGGCCAGAAATATAATGCAATACGCATTCATTTATAATTGAGCAATATTTTGCTCAGCACAAATGTCCAAGCTTGAAACAAATAAATGAAATTACTAGGGTACAAATGACCTGTAATGATAATTGTGTCCACTCAGATGTATGTTTGTCATATTACTATTCATTCAATTAAAGTTCCTGATCCAATCATTTTAGAATACAGGCTGCATATGTAATTATGTACTTAGGCCATATATCATGTAAAAATGGTCAGTTAGACTAATCCTATGAAGCCAGGAGACACAAGTCTGGAAAATAGTATCCTAAGTACATTCCTGAGTTTATTCCCGGTTCTAGGCAGTAAGGCTTTCTGAATCAGCATTATACCATGTGCTTTTTTGGAAAGGTATAGCCTCAGTCATGTATCCAGTGATAGTCTGGAAGTAGAAGATGGGCAAGGGAAAACTTATATAATACACTCTGCTTGTGCTGTGCTGATGAGGTTGTGACAGGGATGAAATATGCATATCCACTCTGAAAAGTATAAGAAAAATGAGGGAAGGGACTGTTTCATCTGCACTCCAGATTTCTAGTCTTCACACAGTGTAACAACTCCTCCTCAAACTCACTATACCAACATCAAGCACTTCTAGATGGGTTAAGGCCATATTTCCTGAATGGATAACTCTGCCTTGGAATATAAACAGGGTATCACTTGATTATGCACAGCTCGGTGTGGTTATGCACAGCTCAGTGTGGAGAGTAACAGAGGCAAATTGGGGACAAGTGGACAATAGTTTTTAGTACTTTTCAAGAGGAAATTCCTTTTTCATTGCACAGATTGTTACTAAAGATATGGCATCCAGGTCAGGAATGTGATCGTTCCACTGTATTCCACACTCCGCTGATCACTGAGTATAATGTTCCCTTTGGTATAGGTCTGTCCAAACATTTGATACAACTTGATTGTCTACAGTGACTTCCTACTAAGAAAATCAAGGAGCTAAATCTAAGAAGTATGTGAACTGTCTGAAAGTCTTGTCCCTCTTCTCTGTATCATACAGGCTACTGAGGGGTGAACTCTGCCTCACTTAGACAGCCTCAACATACACTTTCCTGTCAGACCTACTGCACATTCAGGAGTTCAATGGGGGTCTAAGTAACCTGGCAAGAGATGTCAGTCTCTTTTACAAAATAAATAGAACATGTTGGAGGAACTGATTACTATCAAATTCAGCCCTGGTTTAGTACACTTGCCCCTTGTGCATAGGGGTAATAAGTAAATGTTCTGCTCACCTCTAGGTCAGTGTTCTAAAGATCCTCACAGATCAATAGGTTAGTAAATATCTATACAGATATGAAGCTAAGTATTTGGTGACCATAAGCAAGGATCTAGTTAGCCTTGGGGCTGGAGTGCTTCAGGAAGAGCCCTGGTTATAGTGGACAAAGTACAGTCAACTATACATAAATCAGGGTATATACATAGTATGAGACCTCTTTGTAGCTTTTTTATAATTTCTTAAAGGAAGTCACAATCACATGAATGAGAACTTATGGCATAATATTGTTTATAGCCAAACTATCGTAAGAATTAAATTAGACAAATTATTGGTTTTGTAATAGCTGTTTATTAGTTTAGTGATTAGGAATGTGAGGAATGTAGCATCATAGCTTTTAATAGACTGAACAATTAATTCCTTAATTCCTTGAGGCTGTTGAGATAAACAGCACTATGTCAGCATAGTCTTTGACATAAACATAAGAGCAACTGTATCCAGGTATTAAATTAAAAGAGAGAAGCTGCCTTTATCATCTCAACATCACTCTTATACTGCCTGATCTCTAGAACTTGATGCAACATAATAGTGACAGTCATTTCTAAATATACTATATTCTGCAAAAGTTGTTTGGGGTCATTTTACTTTTTGCATTGAGAAATGCAGTATGTCTTGTTTTTCAAGCTGTAGAAAGTCAGCATAGCTCTCAAATCCTAGCACAGCTAGTAATGCAGAAAACCAACTACAAGTTTATGCAGTTTAAATTCCAGCTGATTACCATCCTTAGCTGTCTTTGGCTCCTCAAGTTGCCTGTGCTTTCTTCTTTGGTAGTACTTTTTTATTGCAAGAAATGTGAGCTAGTCATAGCAAATGCAGTCTACAGTGTAGAGGAAAACAAAAGTGACCACGTTAAGGGTTCTTAAAGCCTGAAGTAAGCCAGGGACTCTGCAGTCAAACCCACCTTAGCCTTTATCAATATCTGGGCAGCATTTCTGCACTGGCATGACTATTTGTATGTTCTTACACTCTGTTCTTTGCAATCTGTTCAATATACTTAATTTCAATATACATTCTGCGTCATATAACCTTTTAACTATCAAGCCATGAAGAACACTTTGCATGATTTTTGCATTCTGCTTTATATAACTTTTTACTTGTATTCTGAAGCAGTAGTGTGCATGTTTATTATTTCTATTTATAATTCATCTAATGAACATTTTTATGCTCCAGTAAGAGCAGCAAGTGACTCTTTTTAGGGGTTACATAGGGCACTGCTCGGTTATATGGTGACTTGCACAAAGTTGCTCAAATGGAAAGTAAGGGAATCAAACCTAAGTCTGCAAATGAAGCTCATTACTAGCTCAGTCTTAAATATCTTGCACAAATTCCCACACAGAAAATAACTGCATTTGGCCTGTAATATTTTTATGCATAACATTGTTGTGTACACTGTGCAATAGTGAGAAAATAAAAAATATATACATAAAGAAATGAAACTCACGGGTTGCCTAGTTCAACAGATAAATGGATCATCTAGCATATTATTCTTGTGTATGTCAGTATCTTCAGACTGGAAACCAAATCGGTTTACTGAGGATTAACAACAGTAAAAGAAAATTGCTTATCTAATTGATCACTGACTTAATCACTCAAACTGATTATTAACACATATTTAAAATTTGGAAAGAGGGGTTATGCCTGCACTACTGTAACTCAATTACTGTACTGAAGATGAAGCAACGTCAGGCAAGACTTACAGAAGGCATACTGGTTTAGTAGTGAGGTTGTTGTGGTGACTTGGGAAATCTTGCTAGGTATATCTATTTAAAGAGAACACATTCTTATTAGGGGCAATTTTTGGCTAAGTTAACCAAGACAATCAATAAAAGTTTCTACTCTTTCTGGTACATGCTGTGGGAACTTTCCCTTCCACATAAGCAGCCACTAGCTCAAGTGACTAGGAATGTGGTTTAACATCTCATAGCGCAGGTTGATAGGAACATAGTTTAACATCTGATATGAAGAGTGACACCGTAGCACTGCATCAGTAGTATCAGGGCAAGAACATGAATCCAAAAGCACAGTGTCAGGACAGAGCTCACAGGTTTCTGATCTCCCCGCCATCAAAAGCACGTGTAGCACCTGGTAAATCAGTGACACTGAAAATGTAATCATATGCTAAAAAAATACACTTCTACAAGGAAATTAAGAGGTTTGGTGTGCCGACATAGCAAGAAGAGCAGTTCCATGAATGCAGCCCAGTTACTCTGTAGACCATGTTGCATCCCATGCCTCATGCACATGGGGGAGAGATATTCCCCCACCTCTCCTTTACTCTCTCCCCAGTGCAGAAAATCAAGACAATATGATGGCTGCATAAGAACAAATGTGTGTTTGAGTGTGCGTGGATGTGTGCGTGTGCTCATGCGTGTGTGTGTGTATGTGTGTGTGTGTGTGGGGGGGCACGTTTATTTGCTTGAAGAGTGAAGTTATTCCCTTGAAAGCATGAGCCAAGGTAGTACCAGGAAGCACCAGTAAAGCTTATTTGTTCCAGCTTCAACTCCGTTTGTTTTGTTTATTTGGTTTTATTAGATTTATCTTGTTCGTGTTTTATGAAGCGTAAAGTTATTTATATTTATGTATATAAAATTATTCTAGATTGATATTAACAGACAATATATTTTTCATACTTGAAATTTAGAAATACTGCTTAAAATAAAAATCATGAAGAACAGAACTGAGCTAATCAATGACTACAGAGCCAGTGCAGGATATGAATGAATTTGTATAATTTAAGAAGCATGTCATTATGTCAGCCAAAAAGATCTAGATCAAGTTCAAAACTGTGACACTTCCAAGTCTGTAAAAAGAAGAATATCAAGCCCCCAATGAGGGGACACACTCCTACACTTCAAATCTTTACAATTACTGACTCGAAATTTGCACAAACTTGGAAAAATGGAAAAAAGTGAATAAAATGTAAAATTCACCTTCTCCCTCTTCTTGAAGTCCAGCAAAGCACAAACAAGTAATCATTCTGCAACTGAGCCACAGATGTTGCACTCAGGCATCAACTACAGGAAACAAATGATCTTTGTACTTTGACACATCAATACATGAGACAGAAGGGTGCATGAGTTTCTTTCTGCTGTATCACACTGTGCAAACAACATCAGATCAAACATACTGTTCACATTTTCAGAAGACAGATTTAATCACATAATTGAAACAATCCACCCCACTGTTCACTAATAATCCAGAGCAACCACTACCTTTTCCTATGTTCTTAGGTATTTAATAGACATGCTTTGCCTCACAAAACCAAGGTACAACGTTTGATTCTTGCCTTTTGAAGGGAAATTGGTTAAGTTTAGAATTAAGGCAGCTAGACTAGTAATTAGCTATGAACCTATGAAAAGAGACTAGACCAATTTCTTAATTGTCCCAGAGTCCAGTCTGGTTAAGTGACCTGTCCAGAGTCACAGACTTGGCAAACTCAAGATAAGACAATGAAATCCTAGACCACAAGAAGCAGCCTATTAAAAGGTCATAACCTTAATCCTGGGCACTGACTGCGAAACTAAAAAAAAAATAAACAGGAGCCTGTAGCAACACTTCCAACATTTTGCCTGTATTATCACTCTCTTGCCACTTTCTTGCAGGAAAGTTTGCATTGGGTTTCATGACTTCCTTCTTAACACTAGTAATGAAATGCACGCTGTTTTAATACACCCTACACAACCACACTGGACACGTTGCACGTGTACTTGTTTATCTATGATGAATGATTTGAAAAGGTGGAGCAAATGGATGAGAGATCAAGGAAGAGGCTGCAAAAGCCTTATAACATTCCTTCTAAACACATTGAAGATATTCTTGCCAAAAAATAATTCAAAAGGTAAACAGCATGCTTATTTGTACATGACAGAAGTACCTCTTAAATCCTTATAATAATAATATCCTGGGACTGGATTTGACAGCACCTTTAAACATTTACAGATAAAAAGTCAAATCTGTATCAATGTTAGAACATGTTGTTGCTCATATTCTATTTTAACAGTTGCTAAGAAACATTTTAAATGGAAACATTTAGATGCCATTACATTTTTAAGATCTGCAAACTTGCAACGTTGACATGCATCATATCAAACAGTGATATAAACAGCGCTTCTTTATAGTTCTTAGATTATTTACCCGATGTATTATACTTTCATATTTCCACTTTTTTCTCATCGTTTTCCTTATAAAAGACACAGAGGGTAGATAAGAACCTAAACAGGAAATCTAACAGCATGTAAAACTGAACATCCAGACCAACATTTCTGATTCTTGGTCTCACGATCTCACAGTCTACAGGAATTTATTACTCTGATATTCTAACACATTCAGATGTCACATTAAACTACTTTAAATAAATCCCCAAAAGCTGAACACTTTAAAAATACTTACAAGTTTTACAAGCAGCAGAAAGTGCAGATAAATCTCTGTGCCTTGCCTTCACCTTGTAGGTGAACTACGTACGTACCTGGTTGTTTTCACCTGCTATGACAGCACCTCCCTTTGAAATCTGATCATTCAGGAAATTCCATCTGAACTTTTCCCGGTACAATGCCATCAGATATTTCATATCTGGTAAACTGAAGGGGTTTTCTTGACGAGGGGAGAGTTAGCTTTGACAGACTTTACTGTACATTGCATTATCGTAACTTATTTCAAATAGATTAACTGTAAATAAACCCAAACATTCTTTGAAAAGCATTGTGGAGTCTTCCAAGCATCTGTGTGCGTGTTGTACCACTACATTTTGCATTTTTTATTATTATTTGTTGAGAATAGCAGCTTAACCTTTTAAAACCGGATCATATTATGTGTGGTAGGGGTTTAACGGAAAAGTACCAAGTTCATCTTATAATGGACAGCTTCACACGAAAATGTGGTGGGGGAGAAATTTTCAAAAAGAAAAAGAGATAAAGGGTAAATTTTATTTCATATTAGTTTACTGGTTACTGTTATGTTTTTATGTTTTGTAACTTTAGAGCTTTCTCACAGGTGGAGCATTTTGTGACCCTTCCCCAGGAATCCGGAATATGTGTAACTTGACAGAAAAAAAGAAAGTTACTTAATATCAGGGTCAGGGGGTTATCTGACTGACAGTGAATCTAGAATTTAATAAAATGCTGAATGAGACTTAACAATTAAAATATAATCCACATTACATTTTTACGCGTATAGGTGAATGTTGGGATTCAAGACAATTCTATGAAAGTTGAGAAGTGTCCTAGCTATTGGAGACATTTACACATTTGGAACAGTCAGTGCTCAATGAATATTAAAAAAAATCCTGCCCACTGCGGATAAATGCAGAATAATGCCAGGGCCTTTATTCAGCAGTTACACCAAAGAATCTCAGAACTAAAGTGTTGGATAATACCAAACATAATTCAGTGTGCACAGTACATTCAGCGATATGGTGCAGTATGCATTTGATACAAGTACATACTGATGAATTGCTGTGGAGCCATGCATCCTGTATACTATCCTGATGGCATGCAGCTCAAGGTGTATGGTGCATGAAGCAGCTACATGGAAGAGTGAACAGGTAATGTTGGCGTACCCAGAGGTGTGGCTGGGCTTCTCCTTAAAACCTATCATTATCAAGGGTACATATTCAGTAAAAACCAGGAGAGGTTCCTCTGATCCATTAGAGTTAAATTGTATGTCTTTATAGCATCGTCAGTTCAGCATCACTGACACAGTATGCATTGAATGCTTTTATTGCAGTACAGGTATTATTGCTGCACAGGTAATCATGGAATAACTTGCAGGATTCTTCATCCACAACATCATTTAACACAACACCCTACTTTTAGTATAATTTCCCTTAACAAAAACAGGAAACCTCCTTTTCTGCAAAGGGGTAAAATATGTAGACATCAATATGGTCTTTGGCCAACATGTAGCTAAGACAATAAGAAACTAATTCTATGTTGCCCATCTTATAGGTAAAGGCATGGCATCCAGGTCCAAGTAAGTTACAGTTTCACTCTACTCAGCCTTTGTCAAACCCATCATTGAGTACAATGCCCCCTTTGCCATGTGTATTTAACCAAACACATGCAACAGCTGGAATTCCCACAATAGGTTTCTCACCAAGAGAATTCAGGGCACAAATACCCTGTCCTATGCTAATTGGTTAAAGGCTCTGTCTCTATACTCAGTTTCCTACAGGCTGCTGACAGGGGATCTTTGTCTGGCTTACAGGGCTTCCTCAGACATAGCGCTTATGGACAAACAGCATCAGAAACACTAAATCCAGGAATATGAACTTCACTTGTGACATAAACAGAATGTCCTGGAGAGAGAGATATGTGTCCCAAAGGATCCCTGCATTATGGAATAGATTCCCCTTCCATGTAGAACAGAGTTCATCTCTGACCGTATTCAAACAAATCCTTAGCAATTAGATGGAAAATCATAAATGTACCCCCTGTCTGGCCCCATGCCCCTTATGGACAGAGGAAGTCAATAAGAAAACTATTATCCTAACTACCCCCTACAAATCCTTTGTTACCTCCCTGTTAACATGTTAACCTGTGCCTTACTTTTGAAAAACCCTTTTCATAGCAATACCACTACATAATACTTTTGTACATGCACAGACTTGCAATTGTACATGTGCACACATACATGTCCAACACTAAATTTAACAGCTAACTTAGCCATTACTCTAATCTGCATACACTTGCACAAATGCTCCCACCATCTAATGTCGAATGTTTCACAATATCTTAACATTTTTGTATTAGTTTCCCAAACCCACTCTTGGGTTACCTGATTCAATTTGATGCTTTATTAATCTGAAATCTACAATTTCGATGAATGGAACATTCAACAAGATTTTAAAGTCATTCACTCCATGAATGAGCAGCTGATTTGGCAGACTGAATGACAACCATATTAATGCATGTTTTATACACTGGCAAAAATGTCTTCTGTTTGAACATTTTATATCTTGCAAAGTTTTTATATTAACATATATGTTGTCTAGGTGCCAGGTGAGGTGATGTTTAATATGTGTAAGGGTATTTACCTGAATCTGAAAGCTACACGTTTTTTTTCTTTATGTGTATCAAGTACAAAAGTTGATAAGAAAGATGATTTTTTGAAGAGTAAAAAATAAAATTAACAATTTCAAACAACATATTTAAAGCCACTAGAAAAAATAGAATTGTGTTAGTTATTTTTTGATTGTTTGCAGACATGTTAGAACATTGATCCTGCTGGGACATTTTCAGATTCAATGAAGAGTTAACAAAGCTGAAACATAATGAACATTCATAGTAGTTAAAATAGTATTTAAAAAGATAGTGTGGTAATAACAAGATATGTTTACAGAAATTTGTAACTGTGCAAAGTTCTATTATACTTAATCATACATCTCAACTATCCATATTTTTCCCAGAATATCCAGATCTTTGCCCTGTTCATCATAAAATTTGTGCTTTTCTGACAAACCACTGAGGACTGATGTCACCAAATGTGGTGTTATAAGATAGTGTCATCTGTGCCAGGGAGAGTAAGGCCATGAATGTGTAACATATGTCAGCATAGCTAGCTGGAGTTTTGTAAATAAGTTTATGTTATTTGACTATCACACTGATTTGTACAGATGTTTGAGTTAAAAATATATTTGTAAAGTTAATTGCATTAAAAATGCATCAACAGTAGGTTCTTCTGGACATAAAACATGTATGCATTTATATTAGGTTGCATTGTTGTAACTGATCAAATGTATGTTTATCAGAGAACCCTGGAAGGGTGGAAAGTTTGAAGTTATGTAATAGCTTTCAGATGCTGCCACAGATCTTAGCAAAGCTCTGTGTGCGCATTGTACCAGAGTCAGCTGACCAGAAGTGATGTCATCCTCTAACTAGCATCTGGTTTCTTTGGAACTTTCACAGCAGCGCTTTGGAACCTGATAGGAAAGATTTATGCCAGGATATATATTACACACATGCACACAAACACTCAAGAGACATCATCTGGCTATTGCGGTGGTAAGACACTCAGCACACATCAGCTTGCCTTGCTTTAATAAGTGGTCAGGGAGCAGTAATTCTTTAGTTAGTCATGGACACAGAGAGAATAGTTTAGTATTGTTTTCTGCATCTGTGAGAAACTATCCAACTGTATTATTTTTTATATCTCTGTGGTTGAAACTCTGTTGTTTATTGTATTTTGTATTCACCTGCTTTCAGTTTTATTATTTATCACTAAATATTGTAATACCTTTTATTGTGGCTGGTCCTTTAGAGAATACTTTTAACATATTGAGAGTACTTATGCTTGCTTTAGTGACACTTTGGCTACTCCTGAAAAACTTGCTGTTTTGGTCACACCCTACCATTTATATTAGTATTAATTTTACACAGTATATTTGGATACCCTTTGTAAAAGCCTTAGGGTAGCTGACTGGTGGCAGTGTGATTACCCCAGAGCCTGGGTAAAAAGGGGCACAGTTAGTAAATTTGTGCCTGCTTTTCCTATGTGTGTGTGAAACTCAAATATCCAAGAGAGTGTGTGTGTGTGTGTGTGTGTGTGTGTGTGTGTGTGTGTGTGTGTGTGTGTGTGTGTGTGTGTGTGTGTGTGTCAGATACTGGAAACAGGGACACAGAGCTCCAAAGTGGTCAGTGTGTAGTTTTGTGTGGCTCTGAAGAGAGAAGGAGAGCCCAGCTCCAGGTCTGGAGTGTGCTCCCTGTGTGCTCTTAAATGAAATTGGGCTTGGTGCAGGGAGCTACATCTGAAAATACTGTGTGACTTCATCTTTGCTCTTAGTGACCACCCCTCACCAGAGTCAGTGGTGAGGATTGAGTTTCCTTGATTGCTGGCCCAGAGTAGGGACCCATCACAGACTAATGGCAGCTGCATAGGATATTAATTGAACTTCAGTAGTCAGTGGCAGTTGTCACTGAATGTGTGTGTACTGTCAGTGGCCACAAGGTAAACATGCAGAGTTTCATTTTCACAACAGTTTTATTTATTTTTATTAGTTTAGTTTAGTCAGGGAAAGCAGGCAAGGATATGAGAAGAGGATTATAGCAAGCTGACAAACAACCAGTTGGCCAAAGTGTGCAAAGCCAAAGGACTGGTGCATGCTAACCATACTAAAAAGGAAATGATTTCAGCCTTGGTCACAGCTGCAGCATGGACCAGCAACCCAGAAGCCAACCAGTCTGGTGATGGGGATGTGCAGTCTTCAGAAACAGGACATTTCACTTTTTCCTTAGAGGACTTAAAAATCCATCTGGAGTTAAATAGACTTGAACAGGAGGCCAAACAATTAGAGAAGCAGATGGAATCAGAATCAGAAGAGAGACTGTGGCATTGGGAGGCCAAAGAAAATGAGAAACAGTGTCAACATGAGAGAGATGCTGACTCTTCGGCAGGATCATGGAGTTAATGGGGAAGAGAATAACTGAACCCCAGAAGCAATAAAAGCCAGTAAATTTCTTCCACATTTTACAGAGAGTGATGATTTTGATAGTTTTATTCATGTATTTAAATGGGTATGTAAACAGTACAATGTTGACCAAGGGCTCTGGGTATGGTTTTATACCCAGTTACTCCATGGTGAAGCTGTAGCTGCTGTTTCTAAATTGTCTGATACTGATTGTTCAAACTATGATAAAGTTAAACAATGTTTACTGGAATGTTTTAGGTTAACCCCTGAAGCCTACAGAAAAAATTTTGTGAGCATAGATACAAGGAAGATGAAAGTGTATGTGATTATACTGCTGAGTTAAGCACTTATTTTCATAGGTGGGTGAGTGGGTGTCAGGTCACCACTTTTGAAGGGCTAGCAGACCTTCTGGTGAGGGAACACGCCCTTAGCACTTTGCCTGAGGACATGAGAATCTCATTGGCAGACCAAGTCTACCTCTGCAGATGAGTTGGGGAGAAAGGGGGATCTCTACTTAGCAAGCAGGGCATCACTGCACAAGAAGGGGATACCCAGTGCTGCACATGGTTATAGGGGAACCCAAGGTGGGCAGCCTAAACCACCCCAATAGAGTACACCAGTAACAGGGGAAGCCACTAGTTCAGGTACACAACCAGGACCAAGGGTTAGATGTTTTAAATGTAACCAGAGGGGGCAAGTAGCATACAAATGTCTACTGAGGCAAGGTGGGGAACAAAAGCTGAAGGAGCCAGCAAGTGGAAATAACATGCCAGTGGCAAGTTGTCTGGAGACAACAGGGGTCCAAATTAGCACTTAATTTTGTATCCTATCTTAATGGATAGAAGACAGGCCACTGCTAAGAGAGACACAACCTCTAACATAACTATTGTGAAGCCTGCAGTAGTTAAAGAGGGGCAGTATTTGATTGAGCAGTCCACTCCAGTCAGAGCCTTAGAAGGGACCCCATTCCAAATATCTCTGGCAAGGTGTCACCTTGACTGTGAGGGTAGAAAAGAAATCTAGCAAGTGGGTGTGTTTGAGGATATCTCTGCAGATATCTTGATAGGGAATGATTTTGATAATGTACCTTTTGTGCATGCAGTTACACTCAGTCAGGCTTGGAGATAGGCATGTGTATCAGATAGCCTGGGGGAGACCCAGATAGACCCCCACACCTGAAGCTGGGGCTGGTGAGGTGGTTTTTCAGGAAGGGAGCTACCTTGTACCAGTAAGCCTGAAAGTGAGCCACAGATGCTGATAGGTACTGATGTTCCCTTGGACAGGGTGACTGCAAGGACACAGGTGAGTGGTAGTATGCAGACTGACAGTGTGGCACTGCTGTCAGAAGAGACCATGCTTCTGGTGGAAAGAGAGCTGGGAAGGGTCACAAAGGTAGAATTGAGACAGACTCAGCTTTCAGACCCTATGTTATGGGGCTTGAGGAAGGTAGCTAAGGAGGTACCTGGTTCTCAAGGAAAAAGGGGAGACTGTACACTAGAACAAAGGGTGACTGTATAGAGGGTGGACCCTGAGGGAGGTCTAGAAGGTGAGGTAATACAGCAGTTGGTAGTGCTTAGAGCCTACCATCTGGCACTTCTCTTTGCAGGTCATAAGGGCATAAAGCATAACAGTAGATGTATTATGCAGAACTTTTATTGACCTGAAATTGAAGGGATGTAATAGGGTACTGCAGGACCTGTCAGCAGTGTCAGAAGGTAGGCAAGGCAGCAGATCAGGTCAAGGCTCCTTTGATGCCTTTGCCTGTGATTGAGGAGCCATATCAGAGGGTAGCTATGGATATTGTGGGGCTGCTGGGTAGTAGATTATGCTACTAGATACCCTGAGGTGGTAGCTCTGTTCTCCATCAAGGCAGAGAAGGTGGAAAATACTTTGCTAGTGATTTTCAGCAGGGTAGTTTTCCCAAGAAAAATACGGACTGACAGAGGTGCCAATTTCATGTTAGAAATGCTGGCTTGTCTGTGGAATCTCTGTGGGGTGAATCACCTAAAAACTTCCTCCTACCCCCAGACTAATGGTTTTGTGGAGAGGTTAAACTCTCTATTAAAGACCATGCTACAGGCATTTGTAGACCAGTTTAAGAGAGAGTGGGACAAATATTTGCCCTGTCTACTGTTTGCATATACAAAGGTACCCTAGAAATCCACAGGTTTTTCACCCTTTGAGTTGTTGTTTGGGCATAGGGTGAAGGGGCCTTTAGATTTGATTTGTGATAAGTGGGAGGGTGAATATGAATCCCACAAGGAGTCTGCCATGGCATATGTTCTAAACCTCAGAACAAGGCTTAGTGAGTTCATGGTCTTGACCCAGGAGAATCTGGCAGGAGCTCAACAGCAGAAAAAGGTCTAGTATGACAGGAATGCTCGAGCCAGAAAGTATGCAGTGGGACAGCAGCTTATGGTTCTCGTTCCTGTCAGACACAATAAGAGATATTAATTACATGGTAAACCTACTAGGCAGGAGGCAGGGGTACAAATTGTACCATGTTAACATGACAAAGCCTTACCATGATAGGGAGGCCCTGATGCTGAGTATTTGCAGTGGATGCAGGCATTCCAAAAGCTTAAAGGGGCTTTGGGAGGACCACCTGTGTTAACTAGTCCAGATTACAGCAAATAATTTGTTGTGCAGGTGGATGCTTCAAACCATGAGGTGGGGGCTGTACTCAGCCAGGTTTCCTCAGAGGGAGAAGAACACCCAGTTGTATGTCTCATCTGTAGACTCCTATCCAGGGAGGAATGTAATGCAGCTGCAAAAAAAAAAAAAAAAAAAAAAAAAAAGAATGTCTAACCATAGTATAGGCACTGCAGAAACTTCAGCCCTATCTATATGGAAGGAAGTTCACTGTAGAGTTACTGTAGTTACAGACTACAATCCCTTAACATGGCTACATCATGCCAGACAGCAAAATGCTAAGTTACTAAGGTGGACCCTAGGGTTGTACGTATAAGACATGACAGTGCATCACCATAGTGGGATCAGCAATGTCAGTGCAGATGGGTTCTCAAGACTGGGTATAGGTTAACGTTCCCAGACAGGCCCATTTCTTCGAAGCATTGTTTTTCCAGGGTCACTTGAAAAAATAGCTTGATTTTTCAAAGTGTGAATATATATCCCACTCACACTGAAGCGTCTCAGGCTGGGAAAACAGAAGAAGCAAAATCCTGTAGATGTTACCACAGCAGAGAATGGGCAAGTTCCACTTGATTAAAAAGTCTGAAGTAAGAAATCTGAAGAAGGCATTTTATGCCGAAAGTGCTCATTGTAGTTTATTTGTTTTATCAATAAAAGCTCATTTTCTTTTTAATCATGTGGAACTTGTTCATTCTCTGCTGTGGTGATGTCTACAGGATTTAGCATCTCTGATTTTTCAAAGTGGGGGAAGAGATGTGATGTTATGAGGTAGTGCCATCTGTGCCAGGAAGAGTAGGGCTATGCATGTGTACATATCCCAGCATAGATAGCTGGAGTTTTGTAAAGAATTTTATGTTATTTGACTATCACACTGATTTGTACAGATGTTTGAGTTAAAAATATATTTATAAGGATATTTGTGTTAAAAATGCATCAGCAGTAGGTCCTGCTGCACAGAAAGAATGTATGCATGTACATTAGGTTGTATTGTTGTAACTCATCAAATGTGTATGTTTATCAGAGACCCCAGGAAGGCTGAAAATTTGGAATTGTGCTCTATCTTTCAGATGCTACCACAGATCCTAGCAAAGATCTGTGTGTGTGTTGCACCAGAGTCAGGTGACCAGAGGTGATGTCATTCTCTAACCAGCATCTGGTTTCCTTGGAACTCTTGCAACAGCACTTTGGAATCTGACAGGAAAGATTTCTGACAAGATATATATCTCACCCATCCACAAAGACACTTGAGAAAAAGAGACTCTGTCTTTTTCTGTGGTAAGACACAGTACATATCAGCTTGCCTTGCTTTGGTAAGTAGTCAGGGAACACTAATTCTTTAGTTAGTCAGGGACATTTAGTGAGAATAGTTTAATATTGTTTTCTGCATCTGTGAGAAACAATCCAACTGTATTATTTTTTTATATCTCTATGAATGAAACTCTGTTATTTACTGTATTCAGTATTCTCCTGTTTTCTGTTTTATTATTTGCCATTAAATATTTTAATACCTTTTATTGTGGCTGGTCCTTTAGAATTTTTTTTAACATCTTGAGAGTATTTGTGCTTGTTTTTGTGACATTGTGGCTGCTCTTGAAAGTCTTGCTGCTTTGGTCACATACTACCATTTGTATTAGTATTAATTTCCACAGTATATTTGGGTACTCTTTGTAAAAGGCTTAGGGTAGCTGATTGTTGGCAGCATGATTACCTCAGAGTCTGGTCAGAAAGAGGCACAGCTAGTAAATCTGTGCCAGCTTTTACCAGGTGTGTATGTGTGTGTGAAACTCAAATATCTAAGTGTGTGTGTGCCAGCTACTGGGAACAGGGACACAGAGTTCCAAAGTAATCAGTGTGGAGTTTTGTGTGGGTCTGGAGAGAGAAAGAGAGTCAAGCCCCAGGTCTGGAGCATGCTCCCTGTTCATAGGTTCATAGGTAGGTACTAGGCTATCTTCCCAAAGGCATTTATAAGCCTAGCCAGAGTGTGTCGGCTTTCACCACCCCATTGATTAATTAACTGATCCTCTGTCAAGCAGAGCCAATGAAGTGATCCCAGGGGTGCATTTTCTGTTACCCATCCACTCGTCAAGGTTTCTCTTGAAGAATGTTAGTGAGGGGCTCTGCCTAATGTAGTTTGGAATTTTGTTCCAAAGCATAAGGAGTCTCTGTGACAGGAATCTATCCCTCCAGCATGTTCTATTTATTGTAGTGGTGAGGTTTAGCTCACTAGAGCATGTGGCTTGCAGTCACTTGGATTTCTTTAGGTGGAGCATGTCTGTCAATTCTGAGTTGGACATGGCTTTGTAAGTCAGGCAGAGATCATCTCTGAGTAAGCGATATGCCACTGAGTACAGCCGGAGTTTTTTCAGTCGGGCTGCATAAGACATATGTTTGAGGCCAGTAATCCTCTTGGTGAGGTGCTTTTGTGGTCTTTCCAGCTGTTGGAAGTGTCTTGTGAGGTACATCCCAAATGGGGCATTGTACTCTATGATGGTTCTAATGAGTGACAAGTAGAGGGGCACTATAACCTCTTTATTTCTAGATGCAAACCCTTTAATAATTAGATGGGCCACATAGAAGGATTTCCTAACTACTTTGGCAATATGATTGTCAAAGGAGAGATTACTATCTACCTGGGTCCCCAGATCTCTTATTACCTCTTCTGTATTAAGGGGGCTGCCACCTATGTGGTAATTCGTGGGTGTTTTGTTTTTCCCAAACGGGATGACTATGCATTTTTTGGCATTTAGCTTGAGGCCATGACTTTGACACCAGGTGTCTGTCTCAGTAAGGCCCTTTTGAAGGATGTCCATGTCAGCTGGAGAGTCAATTATGGCTCCCAGT
The DNA here is from genome assembly GCF_019279795.1 of Protopterus annectens. NCBI lineage: Eukaryota > Metazoa > Chordata > Ceratodontiformes > Protopteridae > Protopterus > Protopterus annectens. The sequence goes on along the minus strand of NC_056748.1, from coordinate 55,345,248 downwards.
TTGCAGTCATTGGCGAACTTGGTTAGCCATAGTCTTCCTGTGTTTGCCTGTACTTCTGAGAAGTATATGCCAAACAGTAGGGGTCCCAGGCCAAGCCTTGCGGGACACCACTTGTGACTGGTTTAGAGTTGGACCTGGAGCCCACTATTCTTACTGTGTGAGTTCTGTCTGTAAGCCAGTTGGCAACCCATCTCGTGACATAGGAGTTTATGTTCAGGCTGGTGAGTTTTTCTGTAATACCCGAGTGGGTAATGGTGTCGAAAGCCTTGGTGAGGTCAAGGTAGGCTGTGTGAACCACCTTTCCCTCATCTATGGCCTTGGTGACTGCCTCGAAGAAATCAACCAGGTTTAGTAGGCATGATCTGCCGTTAACAAAGCTGAACCAGATTGGATCAAGTGTTTGGAGGTTCCCAATGTATTTGTTAATGAGTTCCATGATGATGCGCTCCATAGCCTTGCAGACCAAGCTAGTCAGGCTTATGGGGTGATAGTTATCAGGGTCAGTTGTGGCCCCTCCTTTGTGGAGAGGAATAAGCATTGCTGTGCACCTTTCTAAGGGCACGTAGCCTGTGGAGACTTTGTGCTGTTAAAGGAAATTGTGCTTGGTGCAGGGAGCTGCATCTGAAAATACTGTGAGAATCTATCTTTGCTCTTAGTGATCCTCCCTCACCAGAGTCAGTGGGGATGATCGAGTCTCCTTGATTGCCGGCCCGGAGTTGGGACCCGTCACACTAATTAATGATATACGTTTGAGTTTCAGACTTCATATCCTTCAGGCATTCTTCTCAACTGTCTAGATTTTCGCAAAATTTCTAGATATTTGCCTTACATATTTGGTCTGTCCCTCATAAAATTTCTGGTTTCCTGGCAAATCACTGAGGCATGAAGCCACTAAATTATGACATATATTTGAATTTCAGACTTCATATCCTTCAGAAAATACATGCCAACACAAATCCAGTTATTCAAGTAATTTCCCAAGTTTGAAAGAGCATTATATTTAAAATGTGCCCCTATTTTAGGGCTTTTGTCCTTACCCCCATTATTTTATGCTTTGTTCAGATTTCTTGTGCTAAGAGGTTGAGATGTATGAGGATAATAATATAAGAGCAGAATGAGGATATTTATAGATAGTATAGTAATAACACAGGGAATTCTGAAGTACAGGAGGAAGGTTTGTAGAGTGTTACTGCTGTTTACAAAGGGGGCAGCTGGGAGGAGAGAGAGAAGAAAGTGAAAACAGAGAAACGGTGAAAGGGAAGAAGGTGGGGTAGTCGTTAAAAGGAGGAAAGAGTAGTTAAAAGAAAGAGAGAGAGTAAAGGTGACAGAGAAATGACATATAAACATCTTTTAGACTACATCCCACGAGAGACCTTTTATCATATTCACAACACTGGTTTAGGCATAATTGCAGCACCACTACTGCACTGTGTCAAGAAACAGATCAAATCTTCCTAAATAGTTAAAATACACACTTACAGCACATATTTCTGTAGTACTGAAACAAGCTCTTGACAGGGTCAGTCACAAGCTGCTTCTGTGTCATCTATCCTGTAATGTTTTTGCTTGGAAAGTGAGTTTTGATGACTGAAGACTCAGTCACTGGGGGGGATAAACAGCCTTGGTAAGGGAAAAGCAGAGAACAGATTATAGTAGGACAGGTCTTGGGATGTACACTTAGTTCAACACAGGAAGAGATGGGCAAGGTGGTCAACAAGAAAGGTGGGGTGGAAACATGTTGAGGAGCATGTAGGCATTACTGTTGATCTGTCAGGGGAAATAACTAAGGTGGCAGCAAGGTGGGAGACAAATGCCATGGAATGCGGCCTGTGGTAGCTTTCTCAAAAGTGCAACCAGTGCGTACTTGTCTTATGGTCAGTGAGGAAACAGAGGACAGGAAAGTATAATAACCCTCTGTACCACTGGACAAGAGAAGAGAGTCTGGGACTGGTAGGTGGATGAGTGAGATGAGATAAAAAGACCAGCTCCATGCCAGGGCTAGGTTACACTTTACTACACAGAGGCAGTAAAGCATAGTGCAGCATATTAGAAGTACCTATGCGTGATCACACCTGTAAACTAAGAAGTAAGGGGGAGGGTCACAGAAGAAGAAGAAGAAAGAGCCTGATATTCAAGCAGCATCCAGAAGAACTGAAAAAGAAGAATAATGACCAAGGCTGACCTTGAAGATGGCGTGCAGTAGTGCTCTGCACGTCTGGGTAGGAAGATGGATAACTGCAAGTACAGACACAGAAGGTGAGCTCGCAAATTACAGAAATCACAGAAATTTCTGTCACCAAACAGAGGATGAATTGTGACTGCACCTGTGTAGGGGTAAATTGTGACTGCACCTGTGTAGAGGGGTGAATCGTGACTGTGCCTGTGTAGAGGGGTGAATCGTGACTGTGCCTGTGTAGAGGGGTGAATCGTGACTGTACCTGTGTAGAGGGGTGAATCGCGTCTGTACCTGTGTAGAGGGTTGAATCGTGACTGTGCCTGTATAGAGGGGTGAATCATGTCTGTACCTGTGTAGAGGGGTGAATCGCATCTGTACCTGTGTAGAGGGGTGAATCGTGACTCTGCTTGTGTAGAGGGGTGAATCGTGACTGTACCTGTGTAGAGGGGTGAATCATGTCTGTACCTGTGTAGAGGGGTGAATCGCATCTGTACCTGTGTAGAGGGGTGAATCGTGACTCTGCTTGTGTAGAGGGGTGAATCGTGACTGTACCTGTGTAGAGGGGTGAATCATGACTGTGCCTGTGTAGAGGGGTGAATCATGACTGTACCTGTATAGAGGGGTGAATCACATCTGTACCTGTGTAGAGGGGTGAATCGTGACTCTGCTTGTGTAGAGGGGTGAATCGTGACTGTACCTGTGTAGAGGGGTGAATCATGACTGTGCCTGTGTAGAGGGGAGAATCATGACTGTACCTGTGCAGAGGGGTGAATTGTGACTGTGCCTGTGTAGAGGGGTGAATCGTGACTGTACCTGTGTAGAGGGGTGAATTGTGACTGTGCCTGTGTAGAGGGGTGAATCATGACTGTACCAGTGCAGAGGGGTGAATCGTGAATGTGTCTGTGTAGAGGAGTGAATCATGACTGTACCTATGTAGAGGGGTGAATCATGGCTGTACCTGTGTAGAGGGGTGAATCGTGACTGTACCTGTCTAGAGGGGTGAATCGTGACTGTATCTGTGTAGAGGGATGAATCGTGACTGTACCTGTGTTGGGGTAAATTGTGAGTGTGCCTGTGTAGAGGGTGAATCATAACTGTACTTATGTAATGCATAAATTGTGATTGTACCCATGTAGAAGAGTGAATTGTGACTGTACCTCTGTAGGGGTGAATCGTGACTGTGCCTGTGTAGAGGGGTGAATCGTGACTGTGCCTGTGTAGAGGGGTGAATCATGACTGTGCCTGTGTAGAGGGGTGAATCATGACTGTGTCTGTGTAGAGAGGTGAATCATGACTGTACCTGTGTAAAGGGGTGAATTGTGACTGTACCTTTGTAGAGGCTGTTTAGAAATAATAGACAAGAGAATGAAGATGGAAGAGTTTATGTCTATGTGGGAGGGCACTGAATGTGAGGTCAGAGAAGGGGAAGAGCACCACAGCATGAACGGATAAGTGAGTGGGCAGGGTCCAAGTGGAGGTTAAGTACCCTGATGGTAACGTATGGCAAGAGAAGAGTGCATCTTCCACGCTTATCAGTAAAGGAGAAGAATCAATTAATGATAACAAAGAAGCAGAGTATAAAAAGGAGGAAGCACTTGTGATCATGCTATTTTGTGATTAAGGATGCAGGAAGGATAAGAATACAAATGAAATGATTATAGTGTGGGATTTTAGGAGAATGGATTTTACTGAGGTGGATAGAATGTCAAAGATGAGTTAGGATACTGAAGGGGAAATTAAGCAAGTAAACCAACTACGCTCAAGTGTGTGCAGTTTTGAGTAAGATGAAAGAAAGCAAAAAGAAGAGAAGGCCGATGTAGCTATATAGGAATACAGGAATAGGAATGGTGCTAGGAATTAATGTAGCTATACGGGAATGGTGCTAGGAATTAATGTAGCTATATAGGAATACAGGAATAGGAATGGTGCTAGGAATTAATGTAGCTATACAGGAACGGTGCTAGGAATTAATGTAGCTATATAGGAATACAGGAATAGGAATGGTGCTAGTAATTAATGTAGCTATACAGGAATGGTGCTAGGAATTAATGTAGCTATATAGGAATACAGGAATAGGAATGGTGCTAGGAATTAATGTAGCTATACGGGAATGGTGCTAGGAATTAATGTAGCTATATAGGAATACAGGAATAGGAATGGTGCTAGGAATTAATGTAGCTATACAGGAATGGTGCTAGGAATGAATGCAGCTATATAGGAATGGTGCTAGGAATTAATGTAGCTATACGGGAATGGTGCTAGGAATTAATGTAGCTATATAGGAATACAGGAATAGGAATGGTGCTAGGAATTAATGTAGCTATACGGGAATGGTGCTAGG
>NC_056748.1:54979506-54982006 GCF_019279795.1 Protopterus annectens | reverse complement strand
GTGCAACACCAGGGAAGTGACATTTGGCAAGAATGGCCAGTTGTTAGAAAGCCAGCTGCATGGAAATATAGTCACAGAAATAAAGGCTATCCTTCTGTCACCATAGCAGAAGGGGTTTCAGGTCAGGTCACTACTTTGATAAAGCTAAGATCCATAAGGATGCACCTTATCTTTTGGGCTTCATCCCATCAGCCTTTGAACTTAGGCTGATCTCTGAAGATAACAATAATTATAAATCCGTCTTTAGCTATGTTAGAAAACTAACAAATTGAACTCCAGTTTCACCCCCACAGACTTCTATCCAATGCCCCAAAATATATTAATCTCTTACTTCTCCAATTACCTTTAAAGATAATTTACTGAAAGTGATAACCAAGAACAAAAATGCTTCCTCCTTGGGACTGGCAGTATATGTGGCTCCTTAATTAATAGCATTAAATATGCCCCTGCAGACACACTTCTTAAACTCTTGATCCTAAGATTAGCTGCTGGTTTTGTTCTTGATGACTTCCACCTAACTGTGGTGAGGCCTGTGTTTAACAAGGTTTGCAGACCCCTGAAATCCTGGAGTTGTTGTGAAGTCCCTTCTGACATACAAACCCTCCAGAATGAAGCGTCCCTAGTAAACTCTTGGTGGACTAACAATGAGCTCTAACTAATGGCTAAAAAGTGTAGCATCACCACTTTTTGTAGACAAACCTTCCCCTTATCATATCGTGTAGACAACATATTACTACAAAACAGAAATGTAGTCAGGAACCTTGGCACTTGGATCGATAACTCCCTGTCTTTTCACTATCGAGTGACAACGGTTGTCAGAAAATCCTTTTATGTAACACAGCTAATTACCAAAGGAACGTCATCAAGGTCAAAAGTGGTAATCACTCCTTTATACTCAGATTTTATCAGACCAGTTATCAAGTATAACACCCCCTTCAGGATGTAGCTCACTAAATTCATCAAACAATTACAAAGATTCCATTGGTTCATTACCAAGAGAAGAGGCTAGAAGCTTCTATCCCTTTATTCAGTGTCTTATGGATTTTTGAGGAGAAATATGTGTTTCACTTATCACACCATTAGAGATCCAGCTGAATCTCTGCAAGTCTAATATCTCCACTAATACTAGAACCAGGGAACTAAATAGTCACCAACAGATAAAAACAAAATGGTGGATATGTTTATGACATAATATCTCCCAAACCCCTGGAATAAACTTCCCCTGCAAGTTAAGAATTACAGCTCATTGCCTTCCTTTAAACATAACCTTAACAACTGGATGGGTGTCCATAAATTTACTCTAGGACTGACTGGTATGGCCTTTCTGGAGAAAGGAAGTGAGGCCTAAGGGAAGGTGTGAATGGTCATAAGACTTAATGGACATGGAATAGCTATGAAAAATAACTGGGCACCATACTAGCGTGTAAAGAGTCCAATGGTTTCTACTTTTCAGCAGAACAGTGATAAGCCAATGAATTTATACATGATAAAGAAGAACATTTAGTGATTTTGTGCAAAAGCAACATAGATGGAGAAAAGTATTAGTAGTTAATTAGAAGAAATTACAGACTCTTTCTTTATCGCTTCCTTGTAATAGTGTATCCATGCATGTAAAGACAGCCACAGTAAAATAGCGACAGTGAATTGTAGTATATATCCCCATACAGGGTATGGCTTAATCTGCAGAACATATATCAAACAAGGTGACTTAGGACCGCAGCCTCGTTTGACTGCAGGGAATGTTCATATAAAGATGCGGCAGAATCTATATACTGCTTAAGGAGGCTGGAAGTGGCATTTCAAAGAATGTGATTAGTAGGGTTCAAAAACCAGCTGGGCTGCTTAAGGGCATGCAATGTGCTTAGGATTGGCCCTGGCATCCACTGATTTCCTCCATTGTTCACTGTGCAATTATTTCATCTAGATAAGACACAACTGAAAGTACTAAGCATATTATCATTTGGCACAGTCTCTTCCTAGCAAATGCACAGTACCCCTACTTAGAAATCTGTAGGCTGAAGGAATGCACAGCTTTCAACAAGCAGTAAATGGAAGACAGTGCTATAATTGGTGCCTGGAACGAACGAAAGGAAAGTAGGAATCAGAAATCCACTGCAGCTGTAGGGTGAGAATGCCAGACTGTGATCACAGTGTCCCTGATCAGCTTTATACATATTCTACCTGACACAGTGACAGCAGCCCTCAACATATGGATATAATGACACCTACAGATCAAAACATAATGTAATGCATCACATCACAACATCAAATAATAGAACACAAGAAAGTGTATTCGACCACAATCAAGTGCTAAGAAACACACTATAAAGACTAGTTGGTGTACTGTGTATCAGGAAGCTTGCAAAGGCTTGGTTGTGGCAACGGCCTGCTTTGTTTCTGTACTTCTGCATGCACTGATGACAGAATGTAGGCCTTCCATGTGTACTGACGACAGAATATAGGCCTTCTGTGTATGCTGATGACTTCTACATGTGTTGAT
>NC_056748.1:54924506-54977006 GCF_019279795.1 Protopterus annectens | reverse complement strand
TGAATGGGTGTGTACTGATGTCAGTTATTGGATAGTTACACATAGTGAATGGGTGTGTACTGATGTCAGTTATTGGATAGTTACACACGGTGAATGGGTGTGTGCTGATGTCAGTTATTGGATAGTTACACACGGTGAATGGGTGTGTGCTGATGTCAGTTATAGGATAGTTACACACAATGAAAGGGTGTGAACTGATGTCAGTTATTGGATAGTTACCCATAGTGAATGGGTGTGTACTGATGTCAGTTATTGGATAGTTACACACAGTGAATGGGTGTGTACTGATGTCAGTTGTTGGATAGTTACACATGGTGAATGGGTGTGTGCTGATGCCAGTTATAGGATAGTTACACACAATGAAAGGGTGTGAACTGATGTCAGTTATTGGATAGTTACCCATAGTGAATGGGTGTGTGCTGATGTCAGTTATTGGATAGTTACACACGGTGAATGGGTGTGAACTGATGTCAGTTATTGGATAGTTACCCATAGTGAATGGGTGTGTACTGATGTCAGTTATTGGATAGTTACACATGGTGAATGGGTGTGTGCTATGTCAGTTATAGGATAGTTACACACAATGAAAGGGTGTGAACTGATGTCAGTTATTGGATAGTTACCCATAGTGAATGGGTGTGTACTGATGTCAGTTATTGGATAGTTACACACGGTGAATGGGCGTGTGCTGATGTCAGTTATTGGATAGTTGCACATAGTGAATGGGTGTGTACTGATGTCAGTTATTGGATAGTTACACACGGTGAATGGGTGTGTGCTGATGTCAGTTATAGGATAGTTACACACAGTGAATGGGTGTGAACTGATGTCAGTTATTGGATAGTTACACACACTGAATGGGTATGTACTGATGTCAGTTATTGGATAGTTACACAAGGTGAATGGGTGTGTACTGATGTCAGTTATTGGATAGTTACACATAGTGAATGGGTGTGTACTGATGTCAGTTATTGCATAGTTACACACGGTGAATGGGTGTGTACTGATGTCAGTTATTAGACAGTTACACATGGCGAATGGGTGTTTACTGATGTCAGTTACTGGAGAGTTGCACACGGTGAATGGGTGTGTACTGATGCCAGTTATTGGATAGTTACACACTGAATGGGTATGTACTGATGTCAGTTATTGGATAGTTACACATAGTGAATGGGTGTGTACTGATGTCAGTTATTGGATAGTTACACATAGTGAATGGGTGTGTACTGATGTCAGTTATTGGATAGTTACACATAGTAAATGGGTGTGTACTGATGTCAGTTATTGGATAGTTACACATAGTGAATGGGTGTGTACTGATGTCAGTTATTGGACAGTTACACACGGCAAATGGATGTGTACTGATGTCAGTTACTGGATAGTTACACATAGTGAATGGATATGTACTGATGTCAGTTATTGGATAGTTACACATAGTGACTGGGTGTGTACTGATGTCAGTTATTGGATAGTTACACACAGTAAATCTGCTATTCAAAATGAAAGAAAGCGGGATTTATTCTGTACATTCATAACTGTATAGATTAGTTTCTGATATATCTTGCTTCTGTTGCTGAAAAGGAGCAGGTATCCATATGTCAGTGAACCTTATTATGTGGCTCTGGGGTAGTGATTCCATCTAAGTTACATTCTAAATTGCCAAATAAAGAACCTTGGAATGGTGAAAACAAAATCCCTTGGGTGAAAATTTGAGTGAAAGCCTTGTATTGACAAAGAGACTGAAGACTTTCTGTAAAACTGTGTTCCATGACAAATAGTTTAAAATGCCCAGTCACCTGCACACCTAGGAATGCACATCTGCTCCACTGCAACATATTCACTCTGATTTTGCATGATATTTTTATGGGTTTGGAGAGCCTAACTTTAGTGCATTTTGATGACAGAAATGACATTACAGTTGTAGGATCACTATCAGAATCGGACAACATGACATACACTGATGTTTGTCCGGGTTCTGATAGGCATTCTGACCCGTCAGAATCCCCTTCCCACTTATGTCTGAAAGAATAGGCACTAAGGTAGGGAATTCCCAGGATTGTTACTCACACCACAATCTACCCTACAACTCAGTAAGGCAAATGAGAATGAGTGGGAGAGAGGGATTAAGAGGACGTGGAGGAAACAGAAGGGTCATGAACAGAATGAATTAATGAACCATGAATTAGGAATAATTCCTAAATCTGATGGCAAACATTTAACAATCAAAGCCTTCAGTATTTTTAACTACAGTTAACTACATATTACCACAGATCATTTTTCTTTATTTGAGAAGGGGTTTAGTTTTAATCCCCACAGGAAGGTTGACATTTCTGATTTATTCCTGGAATTAGGGTTGTTCACTAGAAAACTTAATTTTGTGATTTTGTTTGATGACAAAGTTGATAAGATATCTATACACTCTGTGGCTTTCAAATGAAAAAAAAATGTTTTTTATCCCCCTGAACAACATTGTGCCTTTCTTTGAAAAGTCATGTGAAAAGTATTTTTATAACCACACTAAGACATGACATTTCAACTACTCAAATTTATCCTCCAGTGAAAGCACCCTTTTGTCCACCGTAACTCAAGATACAATTATTAGAATTAGGAAACCAGACAAGGAAGAAGGGCGTGAATTACCTGAGACGTACCTCCCTGGACTACATGAAAAGAGACATAGAGGAGCTCTCTGATTATGTAGCCCAGGCTGGTATGACCCTGACCCTGAGCAGTATCCTGCCCTCACCAAGAATGATGCCACAATACAAAGACAAGATGATCAGCTTTAATAATTGGCTGAAGTACTGGTGTCATTCTAAGGGGATCCAATGTCTGTCTGCCTGGGATGACATGTTGGACAGGCCACGCTGCTTCGCAAGGGACGGCTTGCACCTGTCACCACTGGGCTTCCGGATATTGGCTAAGGCTCTTGCCACCCCCATAGTGCCTTTTTTAGGCAAGGCTCAAAAGACAAACCCACCTCCTTAGAAAACAAAAATGGAAAAAAATTAAGGGTAATGCTGCTCAATGCCAGAAGTCTAAATCTCAAGATGCAGGCACTCAATGCATTCCTCAGTATGGAGAACATTGACGTCTGTGCAGTAACTGAAACCTGGTTCAAGGCTCCTGTGAGCACCCCAGCACTACCAGGCTATACCTCGTATCATGCTTTTCGGCCCCAAAACCCAGGCCAAGCCACAAAGGATGGGGGAGTGTCCATATTCATCAAGGACACCCACACCTCCAGGTTAGTAGCAACACATGAAGCATCAGAGACCATACAGGTGCAACTAACCATAGGCAAAACTGCTATACAACTGGTAGCATGTTACAGACCACCCTCCCAATCTCAGGAACCCCACTCAGCCTTCCTGAAGACATTGGAGGATATGAATGTATCACAAAATACCATCATACTGGGAGACTTCAATTACCCAAACATAGATTGGGTACATTATTCTAGCCCTAACACCCTAGCCCAAAGGTTCCTGGAATTCATAAATTCAAATGCACTGGAACAACTAGTCACCTCTCCCACTAGGGGAGATAATATACTAGACCTGATCATCACAAACATGGGGACAAAATGCTCCACACCAGAGGTATACCCCTCACTAGTGAGATCTGACCACAAACTAATCACCCTGGATATACATATCCCACCTCCACCCCCAGCACAAAAGAACGCAGTGAAAAACTTCTCAAAAGCAGACTTCACTCTTCTTAAGACTGAGATGGTATCCTTTAAGCCCACTGGGCCAGTGGATACCACATCCCACAATGCCGAATCCTTCACAAATGCTTTCCATGGACATCTCCAAGAATGCATGGATCATGCAATCCCAAATAAATCCAAGTCCCTCTCCACCAAAGGCAAGCATCCTGTCTGGTGGACCTCAGCCATTAACAAATTGTATAACAAAAGAAGGAAGCTACTGCACGACAGAGCAAAATACCATAAAGGGAAGACATCTCTGATCAACATTAGCAGAAAACTACGTTTTCTCATAAAAACATCCAAGGCCAACTTTGAGAGAAAAATCGCTAAGGACACTAAAGACAACCACAAAGCCTTCTTCAGCTATGTTAGAAACCTGGGCAGAAACCCTCAGATATGCTCAGAGTTAGTTCACAACAACAAAAAATACACTGAACCCACAGATATTGCCAACATTCTGGCTGACAGGTTTAGTGCAAATTTCTCCCCTCCCTCACCCCCAAAAGAAGAAATACTTATCCCAGCTGAATGTAATCTCCCTGTCATCTCAGATGTCCAAGTGAGAACCGCCCTCAACAAAGCTAAAAACACAGCATCAATGGGACCTGACAGTATCCCAGGTTGCGTGCTACGTGAACTCCAAGAGGAGCTAAACCCACACATAAAAATGCTATTTAACCTTAGCCTTACTACAGGATATGTACCTGAATACTGGCGTACAGCAACAGTGGTCCCACTCCACAAAGGGGGTACCTCTACAGACCCTGGGAACTACCGCCCATAAGCTTCACCATCCTGGTCTGCAAAGCTATGGAAAGAATCATTATGGAACTCATAAACAGAGACATAGTGGACCTACAGACACTTGACCCACCCAGTTCGGATTTGTAAAGGGCAGATCCTGCCTTTTGAACCTGGTTGACTTTTTTGAAACAGTCACTAGAGCCATTGATGAGGGCAAAGCAGTCCATACAGCCTACCTGGACTTGGCTAAGGCCTTCAACACAATACCCCACTCAGGCATCATAGATAAGCTCAACAGCTTAAACGTAAACCCTTATGTCACTAGATGGGTTGCAAACTGGCTAAAGGACAGAACCCATAAAGTTAAAATCGCTGGAGCAATGTCAGACTCAAAGCCAGTCACAAGTGGTGTCCCACAGGGATCTGTCCTGGGACCCCTCTTGTTCGGCATTTATTTCTCAGATGTTAAAGCAAACATGGGAGGGTTGTGGCTGACAAAATTCGCAGATGACTGCAAACTAGGCACCATAGTCGATACACCAGCGGACACATACATCCTACAAAAAGGCCTCACAGAAACGGACAACTGGTGCCGGAGTCATGGCCTTAAACTAAATGCCAAAAAATGTATAGTCATCCCCTTTGGGAAAAACAAAGTACCCACAAATTATCACATAGACAGCAACCCACTGAGTATGGAAAAAGTATTCAGAGACCTAGGGACCCAAGTCAATAGCGATCTCTCATTTGATACCCACGTTGCCAAAGTGGTTAGAAAAACATTCTACCTTGCACACCTTATCATGAAGGGATTCACATCCAGATCCAAGGATGTCATTGTACCCCTATACTCCTCCCTCATCAGACCCATGGTTGAGTACAATTCCCCATTTGGTATGTACCTCACCCAGCATTTGCAACAGCTGGAGAGACCACAAAAGTACCTCACCAAGAGGATCAAGGGTCTCCAACATATGTCTTATTCTGCCAGACTAAAAAACTCCAGCTCTATTCAGTAGCATACCACCTGCTCAGAGGTGATCTCTGCCTGACGTACAAGGCCATGTCCAATCAGGAACTGATGGACATGCTCCACCTCAAAAAATCCAAATCCATCAGGACCATGAGAGCTAAAGACTTAAACCTCAGCACAAGTATGAATAGGACATGCTGGAGGGATAGATTCATAACCCAGAGGCTTCCCATGCTTTGGAACAAGATCCCAGTTCATGTTAGGCAGAGCCCCTCACTGACTCTCTTCAAGAGAAATCTTGACGAGTGGATGGGAGATCGTAGGTTTACCCCAGGGGTCACATCTGTGTCACTACTAGACAGGGGCACAGTAAACTAATTCTATTATATAAGGGGACCTTCATTGTGTCACTACTAGATGGAGGCACAGTATTCTAAATCTATTCTGTGCATTTTTGTACCATTTCATGGGGTGGCGAAAGCCACATCACTATGGCTAGGCTTACAAATGCCCCAGGGCAGATAGCCTAGTACTAAACTATGAAACTATGAAACTATAAAATGGATTATGGTGGTAAGATTTTCGCAATGCTACAGGACACACACACAAATATAAATCAGTCTCAAGAAATGAAATGAATATAGCTTATCATAAAATAGATTTATTTGTAGATGATGCCCGCTCCCAAGAAGTCATTTCTTTGGATTTTTATAACTTTTTGCTGAACAAGATTATGAAAATTCCATCAGTGTTCAGTATCCCAAAAGTTCATAAAGATTTAATTGCTCTGCCGTATAGACCGATTATTGCAGCAAGTGACTCTAAAATGTATCCTCTCATAGTGTTTATTGACAGAAATTTGAAGGATACGATTTTTGGACCCCCCACATATCTGGAAAGATTCCTGGAATTTCCTTCTAAAATGTAAACAAGATTATTTTGAACAACACAGTTTTCTAATGATTGCTGTAGTGTACCTTTTAAAAAGTATCCCACACAATATAGGTTTCACATTTTTTCATTTAGTTTTGATGGATTTTAAAAATCTTGACAACAAAACTATTAGGTTAATTATGAAAATGATGGAGTTTTATAGAGAACAAATTGTATTTACTTTGAGGGGAGAATTATTGACAATTTTGGGGAGTAGCTATGGGTACAATTTTTGCCCACATATACACCAATTTAGTTATGCTTAGTTGGGAAAAATGATATATTTTCAGTTTAGTATATTTATTATTTTTATAAATATTTAGATGACATCTTTATTTTTTGGTTTGCTTCTGAGATGGAAATCAACAAATTTATGAATTACGTTAATCATAGTTCTTCCTTCATCAATTTTAAATGTACACACACCATTGATAAAGCTAACTACCATAATGTCACAGTTTTCAAAAACGGTAGTAAATATGACTCTACTGTTTACCAGAAGCTTACATTTTCAAACACTTACCTTCATTATAAAATCTGTCACCCATTTAGTTTAAAGAAAATTATTAAAGGGCAGTTGTTGAGGTTGGCTAGAATGTGTTCCACCTATGAATTATTCATTAAGGAGAAGGCTATATTAACTGAGTTGTTTGAAATTTTCACCTAAATTAGTGAAGACGTTACCTCAGAATCGGGTAAAAAATACACCTACTTATGGGTACTTGGTTTATGTCAGCTGAGACATCTATTGATTCCATACAGTACAACTGAACACCAAATATGACAGACAAAAATCAATTCACTAGAGCATTTATTTTAAAATATAACTGTGACACCAAGACCATTAAAGATATTATTAAAATGGATTATATTCAGAATGAGTGATCATATATCAAGGAAATTAGATAATGAACCTAGTTTTATTTTCAAAATGGAGATGAAGTTAAAAACAATTTTTGAATGTTTTAGGAACAATCATGAAAGGACTAAAGGAACTGAAAATGTGGGACATGTCAACATTGCTATTTTATTAATAAACAAGATTATTTAGACTTTGATAATTATTGCTCATCACAGGTTTATTTTAAGGAAGGTAACTGTTCTACCCTGGGAGTGATATTATTGCTAATTATTCCAGGTACCTCACCTTTTATACCAGCAAAGCAGACAACCCCCTCTATACAAGAATTTACCAGCATTACTCTATATTTCTAAAACAAACATTAACAATGCTCTTTACAAACACACTATGGTGTGCACTGGGTTCTCTAAGATTCAGTTTGGTATCTTAAAAATTGTTAAACCAGACATGAGAGGGGGTCCTTGAGAGACTCACATTAAGTATAGGGAGTCAGCGTGGCAGCTGAGATTAATGCCTCTGCCTCCCTCAGACAGAATGATTGTATTGCAATCAACTCAGTGTTAAAACTGAGGGCAGCTAAGTTATAATTTGGTAAGAAATTGATTTTTATTGTTCAAACAAAAAAAGATTAAAATACTACTGTATTCATGTTTCCTGTGGAATTCAATTTATTTCCCTTCATAAGCTTTTAAAGCGTTGTTTTTCACATTCAGCAGTTTTAAGATTACTGATTTTTCATGGTTTGCCAAATTAAGTTGTCATTTAGTGTTTTGTATGATTTGAGCTTTTTAACTCACATCTATGTTTTGTTTTCTTTCAATATAAATCTTCTTCTCTTCTTCTCTTTCGGCTGTTCTCGTTAGGGGTCGCCACAGCGGATCATCTGTTTACATTTCTTCCTGTCCTCTGCATATTGCTCAGTCACACCAACCACCTGCATGCCACAGTCTCCAACCCATACAACATAGCTGGGCTCACTACCCCCTTGTAGACCTTCCCTTTCACTCTTACTGGTACCCGTCTGTCACAAATCCCTCCCGACACTCTTCTCCACCCACTTCATCCTGCCTGTACTCTCTTCTTCACCTCTCTTCCACACTCACCATTACTCTGAACTGTTGATCCCAAGTACTTAAACTCATCCACCTTCACCAACTCTACTCGCTGCATCCTCACCATTCCTCTATCCTCCCTCTCATTCACACACACATATTCTGTCTTAGTCCTGCTGACCTTCATTCCTCTCCTGTCTAGAGCAAAATTCCACCTCTCCAGGGTCTTCTCAACCTGATCCCTACTCTCACTACATATCACAATGTCATCTGCAAACATCATCGTCCATGGGGCCTCCTGTCTGATCTCGTCTGTCAACCTGTCCATCACCATTGCAAATAAGAAAGGGCTCAGAGCTGATCCTTGATGTAATCCCACCTCCACCTTAAACATATCTGTCACTCCCACCACAGTCCTCACCAATGTCACACTACGCTTGTACATATCCTGTACCACTCTTACATACTTCTCTGCCACTCCTGATTTCCTCATACAATACCACAACTCCTCTCTAGGCACCCTATCATATGCTTTCTCCAAGTCCACAAAGACACAGTGCAACTCCTTCTGACCTTCCCTATATTTCTCCATCAACAGTCTCAGAGCAAACATTGCATCTGTAGTGCTCTTTCCTGGCATGAAACCATACTGCTGATCGCTAATTAACACCTCCCTTCTTAACCTAGATTCCACTACTCTTTCCCATAAATTCAAGCTGTGACTGATTAGTTTTATCCCTCTGTAGTTACTACAACTCTGCACATCACCCTTATTCTTAAAAACAGGTACCAAAACACTTGTTCTCCACTCCTCAGGCATCCTCTGACTTTCCAAGATTTCATTAAACAATCTGGTTAAGAACTCCACTGCCATTTCTCCTAAGCACCTCCATGCTTCCATTGGTATGTCATCTGGACCAACAGCCTTTCCATTCTTCATCCTCTTCATAGCTGACCTTACTTCCTCCTTGTTAATCTGTTTCACCTCCTGATTCACTATCCCCACATCATCCAACCTTCTCTCTCTCTCTCATTCTCTTCATTCATCAGCCCCGCAAAGTACTCTATCCATCTGCTCAACACACTAAATATGAATACTTAATTAATTGACTGTACATAAAAAAAGTTTTCTTTTTTAACGTTTACATTTCTAAACATATTTAGCTTTAATGGTTGCCATTTACAAGGCCAAAGCAGTGTCTCCTGGGATATATGGCCACCTATACCATTGTTTATTAGCTTGACTAATACTAGAAATAAATGTACTCTGATATTTTTTTATTTATTTACTTATTTATTTTACATTTGTTTACCAGGAATGTCTGACTGGGCCAAAGGCCCATTTTCAGTGGAGGCCCGAGGAGAAAAGCTCCATAAAACAACATTTACAAAAATGAAATACAGTTGGCAATAAAAAAAAAACATTTTTAACAAGAAACTTTTTGTGAAAAAAGAGGATATAACACATAACATAATACATAGTGAAAAAAAAAATCAAACTCCATAATCTTTCCAGATTTCTGATTTCCTCACTTATTTTTGAGATTAAGGCCAATAACCCTAAGAAGGAGCTTTATTTCTACCACCAGGGGAAAAAAATTGCTGATCTGTTAAAAAAAAAAATCAAAACACAAAATAAAGTGGGGGGCTTCATCCCCCCACTTAAATATACCAACTCTAAGATTGTTCCACAGTGAAGGAAATGGCAAAGTCCTGAAAACAGCCCAGTGATTTTTTTCCCTAGGAAAAAAATTGCTGTTCCATGCTTTCTGTATTTTGACATTTCACTTAATGACATTCAACTAAACAGCATTCACAATTCATTGCATTCCCTAAAATAATAGAGACCCCATTATACAACTTTATTAAAATAGCATGAAACCATATACTATCTGCAGCATGCAAGAATAATGATTTCCTATGTTAAAGTTGTTCCCATGCTCTCATACTGGCTGTTTTATATATAGAGAGCCTTGTTATAAACCTTCTTGGGGAAAATATAATGATATATGTTCTATAAAATCTCTAACTTTATTGGGAAAATACAATTAAAACACTATTTAGCTATTCTATATTCTTCTTTCTACACGTCTCTTTTCATTGAAAGTTTTTTGGGTTTAGATCTATTAGGAAGGAGGAAGAGTTAATATTAAATAGCTGTATTATCTTTCTGTCTAATAAACAGTTGATATTTGCTTCTTTTAGCATCTCACAGATGACAACATGCATTGCTGAACAAAACTCTATGCATTTGTTTGACTGCGTTTTCAACATTTCCCTGTATGCTAGACTCTAATGCTTTATGTACTAATTTTCATTATATATTCCATCATATATCCATGGAATGTAAAAGGAATTCAATGACTAAATAAAAAGAAGCCATTTTTACCTGTTTTTTAAATCTAGAGTACAAATTATCTTTGTGAGGAAACCCATAGAGAAGCAGAGTATTGGTCTAACTGTAACAGGAAATTATTCACTTTAACGTTGCAGCAGGCAAAGACAGAAAAAAGGTTGGTGTGGCAATACTAATCAAAATCTGTTAAAAAATAATTTAGAATATAGCACAGATCCTAATGGTCACTGGTGCTATGTATCCTACACATAAAATACATTAGATACACCACTTTCATTACAAGACATTCATGTTCCTTGTTCAACCCAATCAGACTTTTAATTTATTAAGGAAATTTAAACATTTATACTTCATTGTTGGAGGAGATTGGAACAAAATAATAGAGCCTTTATAAGGTAGTATCAACACACTGAGATTTTTTGTCTATATCAACATATCAGCTGTTTTCGATCTAAAAACAGAGTATGATTTATCTAATCCTGCTGTGCATACCAAAAATATTTCCAACTATTTATTTATTTTCCTCTTGTTACAGATCATGTATAGACCTGATTATTTTTATTGTCAAAATCACTGGTGCCTCTGTAGATTAATTAGATTAACTACTTAGCCAAGCTTCTTTTCTGACCGTTCTAAATTATCTGTAATTTTAATTTGGAATAATATACCTCCCAAAGTTAAATCTAATATTAATTGGACCCTAAACCCAAATCAAATGGAAAATATGAAGTGAAAAGTGAACTTGAATCTTTATTGTCCCATGTTATAAGAGCATACAAGAGATAAAAATTTGACTAGATATTCAACTGGCTACTTTAAAAGCCCAGTTGAGAGGCTTACTAAGAAGTAAAATATCCCACTATAAAAAAATAAATAAGCAGAATGAAACAATATTAAAGTCGAAATTCTGAAAGTTTAAAACTTCTTCACCAAAAATATATGAAAGGGATGGAAGAACACATTAAATCAGTTAAAAAGAAGTTAAATCTCTTTTTACATATCACAGTCGTCATACTATGAAACGGTGATGGTACAATATTATAAATGGGCAAAACAACCATCAAAATTATTAGCCCATGTACTAAAAGTATAACCTTCACTGCCATAATATTAGGGATTAAATACAATAGTAAAACCTACATCTCAAATGAAATGTCTTTACTGTAGGAAGAAAGATATAGCTTGGAGACAGGAAGATTTCTTCTTATTTGTATTTTGTTGTTTTACCTCTGATTTTCACTGTTTGTTCATAGAAAGGGATAGATTTTTGGCAGGAAAACTCTAGCCATCCCAAGGGGCCTAGTCATCCATAAATTCAAATCTAGAGCTTATCTGAAACACGCCTGTGTTTTTTGTGATTGACTGCAACAGCTTGGTAAAAGATTTATTTTGATTTATTTTTATTTTACCTGTGCTTTTACTGTTTGTAGAGAGAGCTGGGTAGTTTGTAGATGGGAAGATTTCTTTTAATGTTTATATATATATATATATATATATATATATATATATATATATATATATATATACATTTTTACCTCTGTTATTCACTATTTCTTGTTAGAAGGGGATAGATTTTAGCAGGATGAACTCTAGCCATCCCAAGGGGCTTAGTCAACTATCAATTCCAATAGACTATATAGAGGACCATTCAGATTATCTGAAACAATCATGTGATTCATTCATCTTCACTGTTAGAACAAGGTGTGACTTAATATAATATTTAGTTGCATATTGTTTTTTTTCTTATTTTCGCATAGAAGCTCATTTAAAATCTCTTTACATTCTGTGGCGACTGGTTTTAATTACTCGTTTCTTTTCAAATTCTTGATTTGTTTGTAGCTGAAAATGGATTCCTTAAACGAGTATGCTGTTAATGATTTGCTACAGCAGAAGTATTGTGTACAATATAGTGAATGCTATGTATATTTATAGGTAACACCTGATAACACTGGTGACCTGTCTTCCTTATGTCGAAAGTTGGATGATTTGCTTACCATTATTAGCAGTAAACCTAGACTTTCTGGTGATTATGGTTGCATTATTAGCTACTGCTACTACTATTGATAAAACCCCTGAAGATGTTTCTGATAGTTTTAACCAATTCTTTACTGAGACAATTCAAGCCCTAGCTAGTCAACTACCTCCTAGCTCCCCTGGTCCTAAAAGTAGCACCCCTAGAAACCTACTTACGTTCAGCTTCCAACCAATCGCCACTTCACTTATCTGTACCTTGATCAAAAAATTAAAACCCACTACACTTTCTGCTGATCAACTCCCTGCCGAGTACCTACAAAAATCAGCTGATGCTATTGCTTACCCCGTCTCAATACTAATCAATCAAACCATAGTAGAAGCTAAAATTCCCACCATCTGGAAAATATCCTATGTAATCCCACTTCACAAAGGAGGCAGCTCTACTGAATTCTCCAATTATAGGCCAATAGCTATACTCTCTCCACTTGCAAAGATTATGGAAAAATGTATTCATAGACAACTCATGCACCACCTAATCCAAAATCGCCTTATGGCAGACACTCAGCATGGCTTCCGTCCTCATCACAGCACTACTTCAGCCCTCCTAGCCTTTACTAACACCATAAACCATAATCGCAACAATAATTATATATCTTCAGCCCTCTTTTTGGATCTTTCCAAGGCATTCAATATGGTTGATCACCAACTTTTAATCCACACCCTGCAAACATTCTGTCTAGATACTGGAGCTCTCCAATGGTTTCAGTCCTACCTGAATGGTCGACAGCAGGCTGTCCTCTGGCAGAACAAACTCTCTAACCTTCTACCTAACACCCTTGGAGTACCACAAGGCTCTATACTAGGGCCATTGCTGTTCTCCATCTTCATTAACGACCTTTATACTGTCATCCCAAAAGTCAGCTGTATCCAATATGCTGATGACTCTACTCTGATTTGCTCAGCCACATCTCCAGTAGAGTTATGGTCAGCTACCCAGACCACCTTTAATACAATAGAAAACTGGCTTTCTGAACATCGTCTGATCCTAAATCCCAAAAACTAAAATGCTGTTATTTTCACCAACACATAGGTCTACCACTTTCACCTTTACCATAAAATCAAATGATGGCACAATAATCTCCCTGACCCATCTACAAAACTATTAGGTGTCATCATAGACAATAATCTAAAATTTGACCTACATGTTAACCAAACTATCAAAACCATCAATAAAAACTAGGGTCACTTTACAGAATAAAAGCCTTCCTAACCCCTCCAGCTAAAATTGCCATAGCTCGCTCTCACCTTCTTTCAACCCTTCTGTATGCATCCCCTCTACTCTCGAATTTAAACAAGACTGTCCTTAACAAACTCTCAATTTGCTACAACCACATTGCCAGGTTTGCCACTGGGCTGCCTTTTAGGACACATCATTGCATCAATCTTAATCAGCTTGGGTGGCTTGAACTACCCAGCCTAATCCAGTATAACCAACTGATTATGGCCTATAAAATTCTCTATAATCCGGACAATACTCCTGCACTTAAAAATATTATCACCCCCTATAACAATCCTAGACCGCTTCGATCCTCTAACAAACTAATAATTCAGACTAGCAAAATTAATAACACAGCCGGTGATTCTCTCTTTGCAAACTCTGTAAGTAGATCCTGGAACTCTCTTCCAACTGATATTACCTTACTTTCCACCTTAGGTCAATTTAAAACTAGACTCAAACAACATTTATCACTTAACTGGCTATGTCAATGTATCAAGCCTGGCTAACTCTCTCTAGAATATGTAAAAATCTGTTAACCAGTTTCCTGTGTAATTTAATTTAATCCTGACTTGTGCTCAGGATTAATGTAACCTGTGGAACTTGTTTAACTTGCTTACTTATGTAATCTCTGTAAATAGTCTGTTTGTAATATGTAATGCTGGTATTATGTAATGCTGTATCTGCTTGCCCTTGGAGCTTTTCTCCCCGGGCCTCCGCTGAAAATGGACATGCATCCAGTCGGACTATCCCGGTCAACAAATGTAAAATAAATAAATAAATAAATAAAAAATTATGATTATATCTGGTGATTGTACTTGTGCAATTGGCACAGCTTGGAAAACTGTTGTTACACAGATGAATAACTGGGTTGATCAGATAAACAATATTAGTCAAAGTACAAATAGTTTTTAGGAAAGGAAGTGTCTATTGTCAGTAAAGATCACCCAACCCCTATTAAATGTGATAGCACCGATAACACATTTGGAATTTAGGGCCCAAGTATTCAGCAGTCTGAGGATGCAGATCATATAGTAGAAAATAAAAAAATAAAGAAAGAAAGATTACAACAAATAATAAGGAAGACAAAGAAACTGATTTATGTCTATAATGCAAAAAGGATTTATACCAAAAAGGACACCACTTTTTTACGTAACATGCAGTTTGTAGAGAATGCTTGTCAGGAGCAGAAATGCAGGATGTGAGAAAGGTCTTAGAATGCCTTAATGTAAGGCAGTATGGAGCTGTTTTTATTCATGTTTATACGAATGATGTCATCTGCAGGAAGTCTATGACTGTTAGTAGGGAACTTACAGCCCTCTTGGATAGCATAGCTGCTACAGGTGTTAGGACATATTTTCACAAATCACATACAGAAAGGAGAGTCAGGCTCAGCGTGAATGAAAATATTTTTGGGGTTTACACCTACATGAAAAAATGTCCCTTTTTAAAAAAATGGAAATGTGCAGAACATCTGAGCCTAATTTTGGGCACAAATGTTAAGACAGGATGGTGTGCACCTGTCAAGACAAGGGAACAGAATTTCTGCAGTAGATATATTGCAATATTTGACTATCATAAGACCAGATTTCTGACAGGGAAGAAATTTAACAGTTCACAGATTTCAATAATTGATGTATCTCTGATGGCTGTTAATGATAGGAGCATTAGTAATAACATGTTTTTCTGGAAAATTTGCAACATTGCCAAAAGATTTATGCTGTTGTTCTTTGTGAAACATTGCTAAAAACAATGACTGGAAACCAGTTTTGTCAGGCTATAAATGTTTTTACTATAACAGACATTCTGACATAAATTAGGTGAATGTGTTATGACGGAGATTAGAGATTATGAGCGGAGAACACTTTGGCATGAATTTACTGTAACATTATATCTGTAATTCACTATAGATTGTGTAACTGCAACAATAAAGACAACCCTGGAACATATAACATACATATAGACCACCAAAGTCAACTGCTGATAACCTACAGGGATTCATACAATTCTTGCATGAAGCACAGGGGGGAAAAACAATAGTGGCTGGGAATTAAATTTACCAGAAACAGACTGGAATAATTTTGAGTCAACAACATTACTAAGGAAATTATTTGCAAAGTATCTTCAGGTACAACAATTACTTCAGATGGTAAAAATGCCTACCTTTTAATGGAACATACTAGAAATGTTTGTGTTCCTAAGGAAATGTCACATTTTACCACCATTTATGTGCGGTGATAATGGGGTTATAAAGGTTAAGTTGCTGGTAAATAATTCTGCCCAACTGAAATCTAAATTACAACATAGAAGATTAATAAAAGACTATATAGCAAAGAGTTATTATGTAAAATAATCTGAGTGATGCATTCAGTAGAAAACTGCAGAAGAAATATGACAAGATTTGACAGTGAAATTATTTGACTCAAAAATAAAAAATAAATTTTAACATCAGGATCTAGGCACACAAGGTCAGGAGGATATATTTCCATAAGAAAAAGATACATGAATAAAAAACAACAAATATAAGAAATGGAAAAGAGGTCCAACCATAACTTTGAAAACTGAAATAAACAAATTAAACATAGTGTGAGACAAGATCAAGAAAAAATTGAAGAACTTTTATATAAAAATATAGAGCAGAATAGGAAACCATTTTATAAATTCATATGATATGGTAGGAGTAAAGACATGCAAATTGATAAATTGTATGTATTCTCTAAAATGTATTTTCAAACACAACAGATTATAGATATATTTATAAAATCTTACATAAAGCAGTTTGGCTCTGCAAAGGCTATCTCGAAAAAGAACTAAGCAGACTAGACCCAAAAAAGCACAGGGGGGAAAGAATTAGTAATAATGACCTGAGAACACTTCAGCAAGAACTTATAGTACCAGTATATCTATTATTCAGTAGGTCAGATAAATATACGGAGATTCCTCAAAATTGGAGATGTGTACTTGTTAAACCTGTCTTTAAGGGAAAGGGGAAAAGGGCAAACATTATACAGACCCATAAGTTTACTTTCATGTTGTGGAAAAATAATGGAAAAGGTTATTTTAGATAAATTATTGCCAGAAGTGGACAGGTTGGGACTTGATAAACCATATATCAGCAAGGGTTCACTTTTAAATTTCGAAATCCCAAACCCTCGAACCTCTAAATCCTGACGTTCAGTAGTTCGAAGTTTTGGAATCTCAAAATGTATCAATGGAGTTCACTGTATAGCGTGGAATGTGAACTTTACCCTTCTCTTCACTATAGTGTGATCTCAGAGTTGGTATATTTAAGTTGCGGGGGTGGAGGTTGTCCAGGGGGACTTGCCTTCCTGCAAAAACACGATGTATGAGGTTTTCTTCTTTTAGGTGTTTTTTATTTTTTATTTTGAGATTCCAAGACCTCGAACTTCTGAACATCAGGATTTAGGGGTTCAAGATTTTGGGATTTCAAAATTTAAAAGTAGACATCAGCATGTATATGATGAAAATAGAATTATAAGCACCTGTAACATGATGTTCTATAACAATATAATAATAGCTATTAATGAAAGAATGCACTGAGCTGTAATTTATATAGACTTAACTTTAGCATTTGATAGGGTCATACATGAAATACTGATCAATAAATCAGAACAATTAGGTATTGATGTAATCTTGATAAGATGGATATCTGCATGGCTTATAAATAGGATGTGGCAAGTATCATACAGCAATTGGTCATGTGAAATTTTAGGATGCAGTCTGGGTGTCCCACAGGGTTCTGTTCTGGGCAGATAGTTGCTTAGGTTGTATTGTTTAGATCTATCTGTTTCATCTGAGATGTTCTACAGGCTGTATGGCTTGAAAATGGGTGAACTGATTACATGGGTTACAGATAGGTCATGACTGCAAAAGAGCTTGACTAAACTGACCATTTGGACAAAGGAGAAAAATATGCTGATAAATACAGCAAAAACTAAGCATATGAGAATTGGAAGACATAGACTGAAAGGGGAATATTTACTACAGCACACAGTGTTTGAAACTGTAAATTAATTTAAGGACCTACGTATGTATATGGGTAGATCCAGCTTTGGGGGGGGGGGTTTCTAACCATATTAACCAGCTGGTTAATGATACCTAGAAAACAATAGGGTATACAAAAATATTTAGAATGTGTAGGAAATCATACATGATTAAATCATTATTTGTTATTTACATTAGTTCCAAATTTTAGTATGGATTAACAATATGGAAACCTTATAAGAAAACAAGCATGAGTACATTGGAAATATACTAAGGGCATCTATGAATGTAAAAATGTAAGTTATTATGAAAGACTAAAATATCTGAACTTGTACAGTGTCTCGTATAAACATTTAAGATGAAACCTTATTCGTGTATATAGGGCATTTAGAGACAGCTACCTCTGGGAATGGTTGCGGTTATCAAAATGTAGTAGAGAATCATCTCACAACCTGTGTAGATGATTATATGGGGGTGAGAGGTGTACTAACAGGTTCTCTATGAGAGCAGCGGATACAGGAAATAAACTACCAAATTACATGAAAAAGCAAGCAATAGTTTAGACATTTTTTAACAACAACCTATACATTTGTTATAGGAATAACTGTTTTGGTATATTGGCAGGCTAGAAGGGCATTATTGCCCAAGCCTTAAATATTTGTGTGTGTGTGTGTGTGTGTGTATATATATATATATATATATATATATATATATATATATATATGGGTCAATCTGAGTACATTGACTTTACTGAAAGTCAGACGTCATGCTCAAAACCATATGTTTCATGTTCCATAAAGTTGAACACAAGAAAGCTGCCAAAATCTATGCTTTTGCAGGGGGCAAGCCCCCTGTATACCCACACACCCTGCAAAGTATATATACCAACTCCAAGATCACACTGCAGTGGGGAAATGTTAAATTCCCCGAGCCCTACTGTACCACAATCACCATACAAATGCTTTGACTTTCCAAAAAGTCTCAAACATATGAATTTTGACTTCACAGAGTTGATGTAGACATATAGACCCATGTATGTATGTATGAACATATTATTATTACTTCTGAACAGATTTATTCATATTTTTACAAAGATCATTCAATCAGGAATATAATGAAGTAGAAAGTTATCTAATTCAATTAAATTTCACAGTTCTAGATTTAAAATATATCCTTTCTTTATCAACTTCTAAGCTGTTTTGAAATAGTTTGTGCTATAAATCACATTAAATTATATAAGTCACCTGGACCAGATAATTTTACATCTGAATTTTATAAAATGTTTTCATAACTATTATCAAAAATTCTTCTACAATATTATTTAATGATATTATTCAAAATGGCTTCTTATATGGATATTTGAATAGATCAAAAACTACATTAATTCTTGAACCAAATCTTGATTCAGTTAATTACAGAACTGTTCTTCTTTTTAACTATGACATAACATTTTTCCCTCTATTATGGAGAACAGACAAAAAGGAGTCTTGCCTTCCATTATTTCCCCTTTGATCTTTTTTTTACAGCACAGCCAAGTGACCAAACCATTACATTAGAAACATTACAAGGGTTAAATTAATTGAAAAGACATGCAAACTTTATTTTAGCTTTAGATGCATCTAACGTATCTGAAAGAATTATTATTGCCTTCTTGATAAAAGTTTTGGAGAAAATGGCTTTCCCTATCCTTTGTAAATTATATCTCACCAATATATGACAAAATTATATCTCACCATCATATGATAAACCCTACAAACAAACTGATTGCAACTGAAGTATGTCATCTGGAAATTATCACCATAAATCAAGATTTACTAGAATCACCTCCTACTATAATACGTGGACAAATTTCAAGGAACTGCTTGATAAACAGAAATAGCTATAATCATATTAATTATAATGTATAGGAATTTTTTGAGAATCTTCATTGTTAGTAGATACTCTTGTAAATAAGTTATTCTTGTTTGTTGTTGTTCATGTTGTTCTTTTTTATGCTCAAAAATTTCTAAATGCAATTATTGTCATGATCAATTAGTTTAGTTAGAATTTAATAAAAACTTTTTTCAAAAAAAAAAAAACGTGTGTTTTTTTTTTTTAAACCAATTATAATAAACTTGTAAACTTGCAGATGACTGCAAACTTGGTGCTATCATAACCTCCTCGGAGGACACTAAGATCGTCCATGAGGTCTCTTCCATACAAAAAGCTGGTATGAACTAAAACTAAATGCCAAGAAGTGTATAATCCTACCTTCAGCAAGTATGACTTTGATTGTTACTATCACATTGACAACACCCCCCCTGACAACTGATCCAGCAGTTGTTGATTCTGGCACCTATGTTGACAATGAACTGCCCTTGGATAACCACCACTGTTGTAAGAAAATCCTTTTTTATTGCACAGCTTATATCAAAACACATTACATCAAGATCAAGGTATGCAATTGTTCCACTGTAGTCAACATTTAGTAGGCCAAGCATTGAATATAATGGCCCTTTTGGAATGCACCTACCCAAACACTTGTCACAATTGGAATGACCACAATGCTTTCTCACTAAAGAACTCAAGGTCCTAAATCATAAACAAAGACTATACAGACATCTCAAAGCTGCGTCCCTTTTCTCAGTAACATACAGGCTGAAAGGTGACCTCTGTCTTGTGTACAAAGCTTCAGCAGACCATATACTGTCAGACCTATTACACAGGGAAGTAAATAGTGTGGGAAGAAATAGCCAGGGAATTATGGCTAGGCTTGTATAGGCCCTAGGGCCGATAACCTAGTACCAACCTATGAACCTATGAACATTCAGAAGTCTAAAAATATCATAAACATCCACTCATGGGATCTCAGTTTCTTTTGCAAATCAATAAAACATGTTGGAGAGATAAGGTTTGCATCGCAGTAAATACCGCTTCTGTGGAACCATCTTTTACTCCATATAAAGCAAAGTACTTTTCTTACTCTATTCAAATGTAATTTGGATGAATGGATGGGCAACCACAAATTCAGTCCATTAAGCACCCCTATCCTTCATTGACTGAGGAACCATGTAAATGTTCTTTCATGTCCTTGTTTGGCTTATCACTGGTTTATTTGTAATCCCCCAACCCCAATCCTCATGTTAGTTTAAGTGCTATTATGGCACAAATTAAATGTCCCTAATATCTACTTCCCCCCACCCCCAGGTTGCCGTACTTCTTTAAATTCCAGTGATGAGCACAGCCTTTTGGCCATGTTCGCTACCATGATGTGGTGGGGCCAACCATGCTGATCTACGTGTCCAAATGATTTCATGAATCGCACAGTGATTAGATGCCTTCCTGGAGGCAGTTCAGAAAGAGAAAGCACATGCTCAATTAGCATATGCCTCTCCCCTGGACTGCCTCATTGTCACATAGCATGGTGCAGAGCCAGTCCTACATGGCACTGCAGGTGCTCATGCTAGAGCACTGTGCCCCTCGATGTTACAGCCGTCTCTGTATTCAAAAAAGGTTACTGTGACATGTAGACAAAAGGCGCACATCATGATAACTTTTATGAATTCATTTCATAGACTCTGTTACATCCATTTCTTAATTTTCAAATTATACATTAAATCTAGAGGAACAATTATTTTCCCATTAAACCAAAAATATATATTAAATGGCATCATAATCACTCTGTCTTTAAAATATTTAGGAATTCTATACAACCAGAATACAAATTAAAACTTAAAAATTGCAGAATGAAATATTGGTTAGATATCTAAAAGGATTTAACTAGATGGAATAAGATGAAATTTGTCACTATTAATCTAAGGTAGCCAATTATAAAAATGAATATATTTCCCAAGCTGTTTTTTCCATCTCAATATTTCAAGTAATTTCTTGGAAATTCTTCAACAGTGTCAATTGTATATTAAACAAAGTCCTTTGGGAGCCTAAGTCATTTAGAAAAAAATATGTTAAACTCATTAATCCTGAAGGAGCATTGCTCTTCCTGATTTCTCAGTCTATTACCTACTCAGTAATTCAAGCAGATTAATAAAAATCATTAATTTCAACTCAGTTAAAAATTATTGGCATACAGTGTGAGCTAAGACCTGGTTCAATTATTTAAATAAAAGGTGTAAAT
Source organism: Protopterus annectens (assembly GCF_019279795.1). Lineage (NCBI taxonomy): Eukaryota > Metazoa > Chordata > Ceratodontiformes > Protopteridae > Protopterus > Protopterus annectens. The sequence continues at coordinate 54,954,999 of NC_056748.1, read as the reverse complement.
GCAATGTTATAACCCTTCCCTTTCTAAATAAACATGATCTCAAATATATAAACATTAACAACTGCATAATTGATTTAATCGCATTCTTTTAAAAACTGATAAAAATGCTGGAATTAGATACTTATCTTCACTGGATAACCAGAATTTCAAACTAAACAATTAAGTATTACAATTATACAACATTTTACTCATTAAATGCAAAATACCTTATGGAATGATTTCTAAGAAAGCAGATTCAGTTGATCAATCAAGATTAGAATTCACTCTTCTGAAAGGTTATTTTCCAGTTTTAAAACAAATATATTGGGGGGGGTCATAAATGCTACCACAATGTTAACCTTTCTGAATTCACTGACAGTCCTAGCATGGTGTGGCATGGTGCTTTAGCAGGAAGACATGCTGCACTGCATAGAGCTGCCTCTGCACCTATGTTGTATGCTAATTATGTAGCCCAGGGGAGAGGTATATGCTAATTAGACATGTGCTCTCTCTCTTCTCTCTGTCTCTGTCTCTCTGTCTCTCTGTCTCTCTCTCTCTCTGTCTCTCTCTCTCCCTCTCTGACCCCCCCCCCCCACCGGAACTGCTTCCAAAAAGGTATCTGCATCCCACAGTGACAGCCTAAGATAATGCTCCACATTTTCATGCTGGAGCACTGTGTTGGGCTGTCTGTGAATTCAGAAACATGAAGGTGTACATGTTGCGGTACCTTTATGAATTCAACCCTTTGTCGCATATTAATAGAAGTCATTCTGAATGTAAGATAGTCATCCTAGAAGCATTTTGCCTGAAACAAAGTAATAAAGACAGATGTAAATTCAGCTAATCACAAACAATATCAAAAGTTTATTACAAGTCCACGTGAGTAATTTATGTCATAGTATGTGATTTCAACACTATTAAATACACAATGATCAGGCAAACAGATTAAAGTCAGCATACAAGAACACACATTAAAAATATTAGAAATAACAACCCACTGAGTTCTTTAGGTGTTTATCCATCTTTTTTCATCAGAATAGAATTTTAACTTTTAAGTTAAACCCTGAAATTTAGAAAGGCTTAATGTGATATGGAAGCCTTAGCTTGGAAGGTTTCCAGAGCACAATAAGCCTTTCTGATTCATAGACCACACCACCACTGAGGTTGTCTCTCCTCATTAGAGCCACGTCATGGACAGTTGTGTTAGGAGCATGTGCTACCAAAAACTGGTGGTCACCCATTCATTCCTAAGGCAGTACTCAATGTTCAAGCCATGTGGATGGAGAAGGTCAGTGTGTATTATCATATGCGAGAGTGTATGTGTGTGTGTGTGTGTGTGTGTGTGTGTGTGTGTGTGTGTGTGTGTGTGTGTGTGTGTGTGTGTGTGTGCGTGCACATGTGTTTTGTGTACGTGTGCATGTTTGTATATGTCTACATGCGCTTGTGTGTGTATGCGTGTTTGCCTGGGTGTTTAACCTAGGGTGGTTAGGTAGGGAATCATGAGGCTGGAGTATTTTTTGTGTGTGTGTGTGTGTGTGTGTGTGTGTGTGTGTGTGTGTGTGTGTGTGTGTGTGTGTGTGTGTGTGTGTGTGCGCGTGTGAATATCTGGGATTATGATTGTGTATGTGTGCATAGGTGTCTGAATGTGTGTATTTGTGTTGAGGGTGGTTCCTTTGCTAACATGAGGCATGGGCTATTAGAAAGAAGTCATGTATAGTGAGTCCCATGGATAGTGTTTTACTGGGTGGTGGGGGGTGGCACTTAAAGCCAGACTAATTGTGAAATGCGATAATTTCCATCCTAGGAAATTAATAGTAAAGTTGTCTGGAAGCGTTTAATTTAGCATATGTTTTAAGGATTAATGAGGGAATGGACAACTGATGGCATATCTCATACAAAACTTCATTGAGACATCAGGTTGTTAATGATATATTTTGTCTAAATGTATAATATATTCCTTATGACCAAATAAAATGGGAAGATGTTTCTTCAAAAATTGTTAAGGACTTTCGTTATAAAATCCACAGAATGTCATTGAATCAATACATAATACAAGCCAGTATTGATACTGGAACAACATGATCATCATTGTCAACAACCCCATTCCTCCCACATTCTATGTGATGTCACGTTGTCACATCAGCGGTCACTATCACTTTCGATCCAACACCACTCTCCTATCTTCACGACTGTCACACATCTTCTCTTACATAATCCATCCATCTTTTTTCTGGATACCTTGATTTCCTCTTTCCTTCTTCCTGACTGCCCCAAGTCCTCTTCTTAGATTGTCTTCTGATTTCCTGCACATGTGCAAGAATCATTATAATCTGTTCTCTTTGACCTTCTCTACAATTGAAGCTACTCTGGTTTCTGCTCTTATGTCCTCATTTCCTCATCTGTCGCACAGTGCGTACCCTGCCACCCATCTCAGGCTCTATTATGCCTTCACTGCCCAGGGCTCTGTTATGCCTTCACTGCCCAGGTATGTGTATCATACAGTACTGCCACCCATCTCAGGCTCTGTTATGCCTTCACTGCCCAGGTATGTGTATCATACAGTACTGCCACCCATCTCAGGCTCTGTTATGCCTTCACTGCCCAGGTATGTGTATCATACGGTAGTACTCATCACACCACTGTTTTGTGCAACTTACTTTTCAGCGTCTTTAGCTACCCCTGGCACACTGTTCCAGTTGGCTGCCGCCCCCCTGATTCTAGCTTTGACCTTTTCATTCAGACTTTCCTTCTCCTAAACTACTCCACCCAGTTACTTAAACCTCTTAACCTGCTCCACAATTTATTTATTTATGTATTGACATCCGATTACTGGGAAAGTCCAACTTGGTAGGAGCTCATTTTAAGTGGAGTCCTGGGGAAAAAAACTCCCATAGTATTACAAAACATTTTAAGAACAATAATTTTAAAATCTGCAAATACTGTACAAAAACATCTATGGTTTAAATAATTATACCAAATCAGACATAAGTTGAAAACATTGGTTAAGAATAGATACAAGTTATATGACAATGATTTCTTATTTAGAAACATTTTGGCCAGTTTATAACAGAAATTAAAGGTAAGTTAGTATATTACAAACAGGAACTGCAATATGAAGTGAGAGAAAAGCAGGCTTATGTTATATTTGAGAGAATGTCACGGAGAGAAATTGATAGAAGTAAGGAAGTGAGTGAATAGGGGAGAGTAAGGCGATGTAAGGTATTAATAGGTATTTGTCCACATTTATGAACATAGTTTATCCTGGTGTTGAGCAAGAACAGAAGTAGCTTTTGGTTAGGAAGTCTTTCAGAATGGCTTTGAAGTTTGGGGGGGGAAGATATTGACCTGATGGATACAGGTAAGGAGTTCCAGGCCTTAGCAATATGTTACGAGTACAGACGATACCCAGCAGATTTGACAGATTTGTAGACAGATGTTTTGGTCATAGAATCATAATAACTAACCATGAGCATAGTTGTGTTTGATGTTATTTAGTGTTGCTGAAGCACATGGATGCTGGATAACTTTATAGGTGGTAAGAAGATGTGTGTATGTTAGTTGATGGAGTAGTTATAACTAATTTAGGCTTTTTAGTGCTATACAGTGGTGGGTTCTGATAGGGGTATTTGCTGCAAATTTAGCAACTCTGTTATAGCATTGTTTACACTTTGATTTTTGTGATACCTGGAAGTTAGTAAGGATGGGAGCACCATAAAGAAGTGTGGGGAGGGGAGGAGATAAGTAGTGGCAAGTTTAGCTGTGTCTGTGAGAAAGTTTTTAGCTCTGCAAAGCATTCCTAGTTTTTGATGAGTTTTACTAATGTAGGTTGAATTTAAGATTATCATCCACTATCATCAGTAATAATTTGCTAAGCCGCAGTGGTACAGCGGTAGTTTTGTTGCCTCACAGCAAAAGGTTCTCCTGTTTGACTCACGACTGGAGTGCCTTCTGTGTGGAGTTTGCATGTCCTCCCCGCGGTCGAGTGGCCTCCGAAAGTCATGCGTGAATGGGCGTGCCTTCGCTGAAGGTTGGGCATTGGCTGGCAACTCGGCCCCATAAAAAAATCTACTGCCAATAATTAGCAGACCGGAGTTCCACTGTGGTGACCCCTAACTGGGAAAAGACAAACATCATCAGTAATAATTTGCTGTGAGAAGTGACTTCAATGGTTATATTATCAAGAAAGAGGACTTTACATTTTGATTTTTCATGAGAGAGCGATTTGGGGGAAAAGTAGTAGTTTTGTTTTTTTGGGAGTTGAGCATGAGTTGTCAGTTTCAAGGCCAGTTCTGTGGCTTTTAAAGCTTCCTGAGTAATTTTTTTGAGTAGTTCCACATTGTCAGAAGTGCAAATGAGTGTGGAGTCATCTGGGTATTGTATTAGGGTGGGGGATAAGATTTCTATAGGTATAACAGGGTCTATATCACATTGTTGAAAGCTAAATTGAGCGAATCTTTATTTATCAAACCCAATTCATCAAAACCTCAATTAAGTAAACGATTGTTTCAACTAAAATTTTCCAAGGGAAAAAACTAGTGGACCAGCTACTGACCGTAAGTAACACAACAAAATGTAAAACTCTACAAAGTGGGGGGCTTCAGCCCCCACCCCATCCCCCAACTAAATATACCAACTCCGAAATTGCACTATAGTAGGGAAATGGGCAAAGTCCAGATGATGGCCAACCACGTCCTAACACATAATCTGTAGACTGTTGTTCCATGATGGCCAACCACGTCCTAACACATAATTTGTAGACTGTTGTTCCATGATGGCCAACCACGTCCTAACACATAATCTGTAGACTGTTGTTCCATGATGGCCAACCACGTCCTAACACATAATCTGTAGACTGCTGTTCCATGATGACCAACCATGTCCTAACACATAATCTGTAGACTGTTGTTCCATGATGGCCAACCACGTCCTAACACATAATCTGTAGACTGTTGTTCCTTTTCCCAGTATCTACTTTAAGTCTGTCAAGCTCTACTTCAGGCCTATTAAAATAAACTGTTGTGCTTAGTGTAACTCAGTATGATAGTTATCTAAACCTGTCCTTCTAACCTGCTTCTTCCTGTTTCTTTTTCTGCCTTAGTTCTGCTACCACCCCCATCTCTAAATTACAAGGTGTCCCTGGATGATTTTAAACACTCGGGACTCAAAACAACAAAATTCACCTGCAAGCTCTTTGCAAACCTGCCAAAATACTTTATAAATAAGAAAGTATGTATAACTGTTTTCCCTTTAATCAGCTTTTCAATATGTAATGTTATTTGGCTTGATTAGTTATGTTTATGTTTATGTGTTTGTTACACTTGCAATCTGTGTAGTGTGCACACCCCAGCCCCCTCCCAACTTATTTTAATTAGGAATTGTACTTGCAGCAGTTTCTGATTCCACTGTGCTTAGTTAAGGAGGAGTGCCAAACACCATTAAGCTGTTTTTCTCTATAAGCTGTAAATGTAGACTTGTACACTACATTATACTTTTCACCAAATACTTACCTGAACCTATAACCACCATCTTAAATAGATTTGCTGCAGCCTCATGGATAGTTTTTTTTTTCTGAGTACTTACTACCTGCTGGTTTTTATTCTCTAGGATATCATCCTGCTTTGTTCGCCCTCCGGGCTCACTTCGCTCCCCTACCCTGCCTCCTAATCCCGCCCAACTCCACTATCTCTACATTTAAATTTATCAACACCACACCCCTTCCTCTGCCAGCTGCACCCCATCATTCCCTTCCTCAGTAAGCTCCACCCTACTCATCCATACACTCCATCTCTCAGCATATTCCTATTAATATCACACTAGCACCACATCTGCATACTACTCCCTGCCTTCATTTCTACAACCTTTATTACTCTCCTTAAATTATGCACTTAAGTAGTTTGTCTGAATAACTCTCTAATAATTCCTAATCTAAAATGATTCTTACTCCACTATCAGTACTGCTCCCCTCCCTCTCTTCACTATCATCATACCTGGTCCCTATCCAACCTGTTCTAAGCTCTCCTACAGACACTACCTCTTACACCAATAACACAAATCACTACTCCCTACCCATCACCGCTCACCTCCCTCACACAGATACTATATTGTTCTTTAAACCCAAACTGTTTCAGACACAGCTATACCTGTTTAACATTGCACTTTCTGACAATTCACCCAAAATGAAATCTTATCTTTACTACATAATCTTGAAATTCCTCCTGCTCTGTGGTGACATCCACCCTAACCCCGGTCCCAACATCTCACAATCCACATCTTCAAACCATATTCCAGCTACACAAAATATGCTTTCATTTATCTCAGTAAATACACATAGCATGTGCAACAATATTTCTGAGTTGCATGCTTGGATGACTGCACAATCTCTTGACATACTAGTAATCACTTAAACCTGCCTTAAATCACACATAAAGGATACCAAAGTGCTTCATTCAGGCTTTAACATGTTCAGAGCTGACTGACTTAAAAGAAAAGGAGGCAGTGCTGCAGTAATATATCCTGCTTCTATTTCCTTAGCCCGTCACAACCAATACATACCGTCCTTTGACAAAGCTGAACTATTGATCACCTAATTTAAATTAAACAATAATAAAAGATTCTGCATTATAGCTTTATACATACCCCCAGGCAATAACTTATCAACTCAGAAAGTGTCCTATCTTGGGTATCAAAAAATATCTCTCTGCATTTATCAACAACCCTTGGGGAAAAGTCTTATCATTTATTGACACTATATATGTCAAGCAGAGTGCCTCTTACGTCCTCTTCAAAAGGAACCTTGACGATTGGATGGGAGAACAATAATTGATCAGACACTCTGATAATGGATTGAACATACTTATAAAGTAACTATATACATTAAGATCGGTTATAGTTTCAGGCTAATGTAAATAGTGTACATGGTCATTTAAGATGTTATGTATAAATACTATGGAATTCATTCAAATGTATTTGAAAAATAAAAAAAAAAATTGAGAAAAAAATATCACTCTGGAAACAGCAGTATTAGGTGATGTTAACACTGACTGGCAGAAACTTAACTTATGATTTCCCACAGATACCATAAACCTATTTGGATTTTCTCAACTAATTACACACCAAACCTTTACCAGATCCGCAAACCAAAGCAGCTTAATAATTGATTGGATTTTAGTCTCCCATCCTAACAATTTCTCTAAATCCAAAACACTTCCAGCCTCTATTAGTGATCACCACCCCATCTGTACAACTAGATTTGTTTCACATTCATGTAGACAACACAACTACAAGGCAGTACAAAACCTATTCAGCTTTGACCAGCAGGCCTATACAAATTTACTAACCTCCATTAATTGGTCTTTCCTTAAACACTTACCACTAGATGATGCCATTGAACAATTTAATTCTACATTCCTAAACACTTTAGACAGTTTAGCTCCCACCAGAAGGAAAGGAGCTAAAACCAGATATAATCCTTGGCTTTGTGTCGATACCAGATCAGTCATGCAAAAAAGAGACAAGGCTTGGACAACTTACCTAAAACTCATAATAATTTACAGCATTCAAATCACTGTATAACCTTACAAAGAAACAGGTTAATTTAGACAAAAAACAATTCTATGCAAAGCCACAAAATCAGCACAAATCCAGTCCAAACACCTTCTGGCACACTATCAAAAACAATCCTAAACCCAGGAAGTTAGTCCCCCCCACAATCCTCCTGTGATAGTACCTCCCCTGACTTAGCAACTCAAGTTAGCTCTTACTTCATTGCTAGCATAGCTTCCATCACTAACAAATTCCCTGCATCTCCATCTACCCTCCCACAGTCTCCTATTACCTGTCACTCCGCATCATCTCTTCAGCCAGTCACTACTTCCTTCACCAAATCCGTCTTGTGCAAGCTCAAGCCGTGCTCCCCCTCTGCAGACAATCTCCCTAATTAATTTCTAAAAATGTCTGCTGACTCAGTTGCCTACACTGTCTCAATAGTCATTAATAGGTCCTTCAAGGAGTCTTATGTCGCCTTCCTGTGAAAAAACTCCTTCCTCTCCACAAAGGTGGCAGACATCTGCAACTATAGGCCAATTGCTATTCTTTCACCACTATCAAAAATTCTAGAACAATTTATCCATAAACAACTTTTTAAATACCTACTTGACAATAATTTTCTCTCTCCAACCCAACATGGATTCAGACCAGTACACAAAGCACCATCATCGGTCTACTATCCTTTACTGATACTATCAACAAAGCTCCTGACCCAAGAAACTTTGTCTCTTCTTTGTTCTTAGATCTATCCAATGCCTTTGATAATGTCTGCCATCCCCAACCGTTATCTCAACTATCTCTTCTAGGCTTAAACAACATCTTTACAATGGTTCACTAGCTATCTCTCTAACAGATATCAATCTATCAAAGGGAACACTAACCTCTCCTTACTTACCTGTTAGCACTGCGGTACCCCAAGGCTCAATGCTAGGTCCAATTCTCTTCAACATTTATTAACCATCTTAATACTGCCAGCAAACAAGCCACCCTAAATCAATATGTTGATGACTCTGCATTAATCTGCTCTGCCAGGACTCTCTCTCATCAACAGAGTTTAATGCAAGAAGCATTCAATTCCATTGAGTCTTGGTTCACCAACAACCATTTACTACTTAACTGAAGAAAAAGTACACTTCCACTATTTTTACCAAAACAATTTTCTCCAGATACCTCTATGCTATTACTTCTCTGAATGATACTTCAGTCGATGCGGTTTCACATACAAAACTGTTAGCTGTAACTATTGACAACAATCTTAACTTTGATCTACATATCAGTAGCATCATAAAAACTAATCAAAAATTGTGCATGATGTATAAGGCTAAGAAATTAATCTCCAACTGCACAAGAGTAACCATAGCCACCACCTATCTCTTATCCTCCCTTCTATACGCTTCACCTATCCTAACCGATCTTCATTCTTCCCTCAAAGCAAAACTTAGTCAATGTTATAATAAATTAGCTAAATTTTCCAGAAAGCAGGCCCACTACTTTTACCATTGCTCTGCTCTCAAGTCCCTAAATTGGCTCAAACTACCCCACCTTCTCACCTTTAAACAATTAAAATTAAGTCACAAAATACTGTACAACTGCTCATTTTCGCAAACTACATCATCACTACTTCAAAAACTATATTCCATCTCATGACCTATACTCCTCTCACATGTATCACCATCTATTTACAAACCTCAAAGATCTAGTTCTTCTGCCAGAAAGAGTACATGGCTTTTACGACCTATTACTTTTTCTGTTATATATTTTTCATGCATCATTATGTAACATGCATATTAGGAATTCTCTTCTATCTTGCATATGATGTTTGGTCAGCTTTGCTTGCCTTATATTTTGCTTATTTTCTCTGATTGTATTCACAGTTTGTACTACTTTGTTATTGCCTTAATATTTGTAACCTTTGTTCAGTTTTTTAATATTGTTTAATGTGTACTTTGGAGCTGTTCTCCCCGGGCCTCCACTAGAAATGGGCTCATACCCAGTCAGACTTTCCCGGTAAACAAATGTCAAATGAACAAATACATAAATAAATAAAATACCTATTTCAGTTTTCAACTTTGTATGCTTTCCCTCATTTGCTGTCATTACAGTTGTCTTATATGTACTAAGTTTCATCTCATGTGCTTTCAGTTTTGCATTCCATTCCCTTATTATTTGCTGAAGTTCTTATTCAGAGTCTGATGTAATGTTATACTGTCTGCCTACAGCAGCTGTGTTGATCTGTCCCCTTGGACCTGTTTGCTAATGTAGTCCATCACCAGTATGAACATCAGTGGGCTCAGAGCTGAACCACATGCACACTCACTCCCACTGGGACCCCCTGTGTGAGTCCAAACAATATTCATGCTTGTATCATTGGATCCTTGTAAAGAGCCTGCACTAATTCTACCAATATTTCTGGAACTTTGAATCATCAAAGACCTGTCCAAATCAGCTTTCTTGGAACATTGTCATATGCTCTTCCCAAGTCTAAGAATGCCCAGCTGGAATCTTTCTTTATCTCTGGCTTCTTCTCAGCTACCTGACTGCAAACATCAGGTCAGTTGTGCTGCATCCTGAAGTGAATCCAATCTGCTATGTTACTGTCTGCTACTCTTTATTAATCTCCCTCTCCAGAACTTTCCTGAAGTGTGACAGGAGTTTATATACTCTGCTCAAAGACATAAATGTCTCCTTTGGTCTTGTATTCAGGCACTACAATCTGTACTTTCTTGTCATCTAGATATACTTGTCTCTCCATGCTACTACCTCCTGGAAACATTTCTCCCTGACTCACCCAAAATCTCAGTTATATCTGCTATGACCTCTTCTGAGCCTGCTGCTTTCCTGACTTCATTTCTCCTTAGTGGTGTTCTTACTTCTTTTAGGGTTGACTCTTCTTTTTTTCATCATAAGCCATGATTGGGGCAGCACGGCTTCTGTGGGGGTTTCTTCATTCAGAAGCTTCTGGAAGTTTTCCTTCCATCTGCCTTTGCTGAGCTGTGGGCTGGTGAGCAGGTTGTTGCTGACATCCATATCAAGGATGTCTCATAATCTTCTTTGTCCTTCAGTCTTTGCCTTGTATACTGATAGAGTTTCCTTGTGCCTTCTGCTGAATCATTTTCCTCTGATTTTTTTTTTACAGCTGCTTTCTTAGCCTCTTTGTTAGGCACTACTATTCTTTCCTAGCATGGTCTATCTTCTCTGTCTCCCAGTTTTGCCTGCACTCTTGAGGACTTACTGGACTTCTGTAGTGCACCTCCAGCTTTAAGTACCTTATTCCCATCCCTATCTCGGACGCATATCTGTTCTATTGTCCTCATACGTGCTGTTTTGAGGTGCTGCCATTCTTCTTCTTCTTCAGCTTCACCAACTTCTTCTTCTTCTTCCTGAGGTGCTAGAATCTTGAGTAATTCCTTGAACTCCTGCGTTTTCTCTCCAGTCAACTTTCAGGTCTTTCGCCAAGTCTCTGTTGACTCTAGAGCCTTCTCTGAGCACTGCTAGCAACTGGTTGCAACAGTTAGTGATTTATGCTGTTGGCCGACTGTTTCATTAGGGTTGACTTTGCAATTGCTGATTCTACTCCACTGCCCTTTCCTTATTAGGAGGAAGTCGACCTGGCTGGCATGCTGGCCACTCTTGCATGTGATCTTGTGATGATCTCGCTTGCTGAAGACATTTGCTTTCTTTTTTCCTGTTGCCACACCTATGTGCACACAGGCAGTCCTCATATCCTGTTCTATCTGTCCTGATATGTGCTTTCAGGTCCCCCATTATCAACAGCAATTCATGTTATTCAGCATTATCTAGTAAGTCCTGCAACTGCTGCCTGACTGCACTGTTTTCCATACCATCACAAGCCTGCTATATGGCATAGTTTGAGATAATGAGTGCTGACCTATCCGTACAATGGAGTTTGATTGCTGTGAGTCTTTCACTAATTCTGATGACATCCCTAACTATCTTCAGAAGATTCTACCTTACCATAAGTCCCATGCTATTTTGAGCCTGCCCCCCCTCCCCTGAGTAGTGGACTCTGGATCCCAAGCCAAATATCTTTGTTACACTGTCTTCCATCCATCTTGGATCCTGGATACAGAGGCTGTCCAGCCTCTTCTTTACCATAATGTCATCTACTTCCAATCTGCATCCTGTCGGTGACCTTCCACTGAGTTTACCAATCCTTAGTTCATGTTTGGCAATTGAATTGTTTTGTTCAGCTTTTTCTCAACCCAAGCTGGGCAAGTAGACAGTAACCAGTGGGGTAACTATACACCAGACTGCTCAGTAGCTTATTGGCCAGGGAGGACAGGAACACATTGGCCGATGGGGGCACACAGACCCCCCCACCCACCATTAGCATGGTTCACTGGTCAGGTTTACAGCCCACCTATCACTGGTAAATACCCATGCCCATTTCTGGAACATTATTCAACATCACCATATCACCTAGAGCCAATTGTCATACCATTGAGTGCTCCTGATACTGTGCCCCCAGCTGATACCCAAAGTGATTGGACTGTACAACTCTTCCCCCAAGAGGCACAATCTAAGTCTGTACTGTCATCCACAACTTCATTCTTGGGTGAGCTTGAGGAGGAAACACCTAGCATGCTACAAAAGTGGGAGCAACCCCACAGAGACACAGGAAAAACGTACTTACTGTACACTTGATAGAGATCAGGATTGAACTTTGTACCTTATGCTTGGGAGGTGAAGACCTTAACCATTAAGGTAACTGTTTACTAGAGTTTACTAGAGCAAAACCACCTCAATTAAAATAAAATAAAATTAGACGAACAAAATGTATAGACAGCTAAAATAAAACCAGTTTAAAATGCCTTATACTTGGATGTCATACGAAGCACATTAATGTGCTGGCAGTCTTTGTAAATAGCACTTAATAGTCACATTACCATTAAGATATGGTAGTTTTTCTACTGGCAGTCTTTTTAAATAGCAGTTAATATTCACATTATCATTAAGATCTGGTAGTTTTTCTGCTGCTACATGCAGTTGCCATCTTAACTGTTTAACCTCAAAATTCTCTTCTGGCATGTCACTATTGTAGTAATATTTTACACCAATGGAATGCTTGAAGCAGATGTGACTAGAAACACATCCATACTTTGTGATCCTGAATTTAGTGTCTCAAGTGCTTGATATAAATGGGGGGGTGACCCATTTTACACACACACACACACACACACACACACACACACACACACACACACACACACACACACACACACACACACACACGCACACACACACATACATACATACATATACACATACACGCACACACACACACACACACACACACACACACATATATATATATATATATATATATATATATATATATATACATATTGTAGGCTTGTGAATTGCCACTGGGCACGTGGGGTTATGAAATGATATTTAGGTGAAACAGTGATTCAGTCATATTTATTTACACAGTATTTGACATATAATCTGTGTTCATGTTTTACAGCTCAGTCATGTCTAAATAGCTGAGAACAGTGCTGTAAATCAGTACTCATGCAATATGAGACTGCATCATGGCACCAGACTAACTTGATATCTGATGTAGAAACCATTGTATCAGGTTAGCGAGGCAATTGCCTTACAATGGTGCAACATAAAATAGATGCATGTCTTCAGATTACACTCTGAATGAGTTGACAAGTTTTTACCTGAATGCAGTTAAACAGAAGCCGAAGTTTAGATAAAATCCACAGTGTTTGTCCTTGGGGTTAAACGTTTTTCATTTAAAGAAAATGGTTGTTTTGTATACAATTGATTTATGGAGATAGTATTTTTAGCATTCACATACTTCAAACTTTAATGATTTGCTCATTAGTTTTTATAAATGCATCTATAATATTCTTGGTACATCAAAATGTATATTCACCAGAATTTGATATATTGAACTCTACTTATCTATAATACTTTGATTCGGTTCTGTTTTGTTTTGTTTTTTGCCTATTTGCTGGGTCATGCCTGAAAAGGTTCTTTGTAATGTTCAGTATGCTTATTCAGTAATAACTAATGAATACATTATTTCTTTCATTTAACTCTAAGCTTTATTTTCATCACCACTACGATCTGTGTCTCCTTCTTGATGTTTTCTGATATCAGTTTTCTTTTTTTACCTGCGACACCAGCTGGTAATGAGCACTTCAGTTACCTGCTTCCCTTTCCAATATCACGGCCTGTTTCTGTCTCAGCTTCTCAGATGCCGATATACTGCCTTTTACTGATTAAGTTTAGCAGAATTTGAGTGGCCAGGCCGGGATCAGCTGGACAGGTTAACATTTAACCTCTGTCCCTGGCCTTTCTGATGACAAATTCAGTGAAATGTTGTTGCACCATTATTCAGTATTTTAACAAATTCCACATTCCTCTTACTGCTGTTACATTAATGTACGGTCTGACCTTCTCTTTGTAGTTTTGAGGATGTGGTAACATTCTGCGGTTGATCCATCTACAGTTTATATAAAACACCTCTGCACAATCAAGCTGTTGTATGACCATATGGTTGGTCAGATTACCTGCACTAGTTTAGTTCTTACTTTAGCAATGGTCATTTCTCGGTCATTGGTGAAACAGCATTTATTCATGACCAGCATGACCTGCTCACAAGGGCAAAAATCTGACTCATCTGAACAGAGGGCAGTAAGTACCCCTTAACCCATAATAATAACAGGCCTAGTTTATTACCATTTTTTGAAGAAGACAGAAAGTCAGGAACTTGTGCACTCTTTGCTATTAACATGTCTGAAAGCTGAAATATTTCAACAAATACCCAGTAATATACATCTGTGTACATACACACAGAAACACACACTCTCTAGCTGGAATTCAGAAAGGTCTAGTGTTAGCAGTAAAACCTAACAAGGGTGGAAACACACTGCCGGTGGACCTTTCTGATTCAGGAACAGGCCCACAACAGAGATTCTACATGGTCAGTAGAACCACTGAGGTTGGCTGTCTCAACAGCTCCGCTAAATGCTAATGATGAGTTCCAGGACTGTAGCCTGTGCTTATTAGCCATATACTCTCCAGTGGAAATGCTTCCGCTTAGGGTAGTTATACAGCCAAAAGATTGTACAAAAATTAACTGGCCATGTTAATTAACACAGCCAAAATGCTGCACTCCCCCCATTGTAGTCAATTGGTGGGACTAAACAAAAGGTAAGATCATGTAAGTGTCTTAGAAGAGGCAGTGGATCATAGGATCATAGCAGGTTACTAGGCTAATGGCCCTGGGGCCCTTAGAAGCCTAGCCAAGAGTTTATCCCCAAAAAAGAAACCTCAGTCAGCACCTGTTGCCCCTGTCAATGTGGGACAAAGATGGAACCCCTGGGACAAAATTATGGTTTCCCATCCACTCATCAAGATTGCATTTGAAGAGGGCCAGTGAGATACTCTGCTTGACATATATGGGAAGTCTATTCCAGAGATGGGGCAGCCTCTGGGAGACAAACCTGTCTCTCCTGCAGGTTTTGTTGATGTCGCATATTAGATTTAGGCCTATCGAGTGGGTAATGCATGAGGAGCATCTCTAGTAGGGCAGGGTCCAATATTGCCTTGTATGTGAGACACAGATCACCTCTGAGCAATCTGTATGATACCGAGTAGAGTGATAATGATTTAAGCCTGTCCACATAGGATAGGTGTTGGAGGCCATGGATTCTTTTTGTGAGGTATTTCTGTGGCCTTTCCAGTTGGTGCAGGTGTTTGGAGAGGTACATACCAAACGGGGCATTATACTCAATCATAGGTCTAATAAGGGTGGCGTACAGAGAGGTAATAACTTCCTTTTTTCTGGATGCAATCCCTTTACTTATAAGATGAACCAAGTAAAAGGCAGTGGTGAGGGTGTGTGTGTGTGTGTGTGTGTGTGTGTGTGTGTGTGTGTGTGTGTGTGTGTGTATGTGTGTATATGCATGTGTGTGTGTGTGTGTGTTTGAGTATTTATCTTCCTGGGTGGTCACAGTAGAGGGATAGTTAGGAAATCATTAGATTATGAATGTGTGTGTGTGTGTGTGTGTGTGTGTGTGTGTGTGTGTGTGTGTGTGTGTGTGTGTGTGTGTGTGTGTGTGTGTGTGTGTGTGTGTGTGTGTGTGTGTGTGTGTGTGTGTGTGTGTGTGTGTGTGTGTGTGTGTTTGAAAGTGTCCATGTGTGCAGGAGAGTGAATGAGGGGTGTTTGTGCCAACATAAAGCACAGGCTATCTGTAGTAGTTACCAAAGTGCTGATTAGCATTGGAAGTAACACAGTTCTCAGTCATTCAAACTGTCTAGAAATGATGTCTTTCCTCACTCTGGCTAATCATGTCTCTTAATCTCATTTCCTGCTTTCGCATAAACTGCCCTTTTTGGCTCTAGCAGTTTACTTGACCACAAGAAAGTTTTCTGAAATCCAGCCTTTGTTTTAATAACATAAGAGAAGGCTTTACACATGGATATCACCAGATGGGCACTACCAAAGTCATGCACTTTGCAGTCAGAGATGGAAGAGCTGTATATAGTCAGCAAAAAACAAGATGTGCAGCTGATTGTAGCTCAGACTATCAGATTTGTATCACAAAGTTTTGAATTAAACTAAGTAAAACAAGAAAAATTTCCAGGCCAGCTATATACCAGCTTAACAATATTCCAACTGAATATGTAGCGAAGCTGAAGAACAAACTGAAGGGATTAGACCTGGTGGAAGGAGCACCTGAAAAACCGTGGACTGTAGGTCATGATATTGTCCAGGTGGTGGTAACAAAAATATTCTAAACATAAATAAGATTTAGATGGCAAAATGGCTGTCTGTAGAGGCTTTAGAAGTGAACGAGGAATGGAGAGCAAAAAGCAGTGCGAAAAACATGCAAGACTGAATTAAAGTTTCAAACAATAGCAAGAAGAGATAAATAAGCATATTTAAACAGGCCGTGAAAAGAACTGGAAGAAATTAATATGATGAGAAAGACAAGTGATTTCTTCAAGAAGACTTGTGATATTAAAGAAAACATCCAGGTAAAAATTAGATTGAGAAGAGGTGCTATGAATATACAAAAGAACTAGATAAGAAATACCTAATAACACTCATATATATGATGGCATGTTCTCTGGTCTAGAACTGGACATTCTAGACTGAAGTTAAATGAACCCAAGAATACTTTTGCTAACAACAAGGCTGAAGAAAGTGATCCATTTCCAGTGGAATTGTTTACAATCTTGCTAATGATGTTGTTACAATGATGTTCAGAATTAGCCAGCGAATTGGAAAATGCAATGTGGCCATTGGATTGGGAAAAGGTCAACTTATACTCAAATCCCAAAAAGGCAGTGCTAAAGAGTATTCAAATTGTCAAACAACTGCACTTGTTTCACATATTATCAACATAATTCTGAAGATCCTCCAAGCTAGACATTAGCAATATGTGAACTAATAATTGCAGATGTATACCCCGATTTTAGGAGTAGAGGTCATCATCATCATCATCATAAGAGTAGTGGTAACTCAGTTCAAATCACCAACATACAATGAATAATAGAGAAAGCAAAGGAGTATGAGAAAAATATTTACTTCTGCTGTACCGACCACTTCAAAACCTTTAACGGTGTGAACCGTAACACAATAGTGCAGATTTGTAGAGAAATTGGGATACTAGTTTGCCTTATCTGTCTTATGTGAAATCTGTATGCAGAACAAGAAGCAGAATTTAGAACCAAATATGGAATAACTCATTTAATATTGGAAAAGGAGTGCAATAAAACTATATTCTGTACTCTACTTATTTAATGTGCACATTAAATGTTTCATGCAAAATGTTAGGTTAGACAAATCAGATGTTGGTCAAAGTTGCTGGTAGAAATAGTACAACCTCAGATATGCAGATGATAATCACTCTGATGGCTGAAAGTGAGGAAGAGCTGGAGTCTGTTGATGAAGATGAAAGTAGAAAACACAAAAAAATGGCTTGCTGTTGAGAATAAAAAAGAAGGAAAAAAAAATAAATTATATCATCTGTCCCTATCAGTTCTTTGCAAAAAACTGGGGAAGAAGTGAAGACAGCACAATCAGTAGAAAATACAAAAAATGACTTGTTGTCGGGGATCACAAAAGTCTATCTCTCTCTATCAGTTCTTTACAAGTAAGTGGGGAAGAAGTAGAAACAGCAGAGTATTTTATTTTTCTGGGCTCAACAATCTCTGCAGATGGTGATTTGAGCCATGAAATTAAAACATGGTAGCTTCTTGGAAGGAAGAGTATTACAAATCTGGATAAGATTTTAAAGAGCAAAAATATAGCATTGAGACAAGGGTATGTATAGCGAAGCTATAATATTTGACTGTGAGAGCAGGACTACAAGTAGCAATGCTTACCACAAAAATCAATGTTTTTAAAACGTGGTGCTGATGAGGATTATTGAGAACTCTGAGGACATCAAGACCAAATCAGTCAATGACTAAAGAAATAAAGTCAGACTGTCATCTGGAGGGTATGATTATAAAACTAAAACTCAAAGCAAATGCTCTGGCCACATAATACAAAGACAAGATTCACTGAAGAAGACACTGATGCTGGAAAAGATCAAGAAAGGGGCAGCAGAGGCCAAGGCGGATGGACACCACTGTTGCAGTAATGACCACAAATGTGCAGTAACTTAACAAAGCACTTCTTGACAGATAACCCTGGATTTAAACTAGACAAATGATAAGAATACTTTTGAAGAAAAACAGAAAGCTTGGGGAAAATCACTGCAGTGAAAAGTGAAATATGCAGACCCTATAGAGATGGTGACTGTATATTAGGAATAAACCTCAAACACTACAACTGTGGAAAAGAAACATTAACCGTTATGGCATCTGCTCACCTTACCTGACTTTACATCACAGCAACTTCATCACAAGAGCTTGTAGATAACATGCCAATACTATATGCACTTGAGATCGTCCTTTTATGAAGTGATACAACACTAATAAAAAGCATTTTTGAAACATTACAATCTTTCTTCCAACCCACACTCCCTTGTTCAAATCAAAGCCTGCACCTTGTGTCTGTAAGGTAAACACCTTAACCATTACACCAAACTTCCAACCCATTCCCCAGTACCAACCCACTTACCTGTGTTTACAAAATGAACTGTTCAGATTCTGAATTGTAGGCAAAGTGAACTGTTGATGTTCTGCTCTGAACAGCAACTAAATGTATACATATGCGAGTTTTCAAGACAAGAGTTGCTCAACATTCAATAAACACAAACTCCAGAACTCCGAATTAACACATGTATTAATAACAGTTAAATCTCACAAAAAAGCAAAATGAAAACATTTTCTGATTAAGAAACATTTCAGGTTTATGCACAACAAACTCTACATGTGCCCACATCAATAAAAAACTCAAGTATCAGCAATTTATATAAAATTAATTGAAACAGATTTTATAGTGAAAGGAAGAGAGGAAAAAAGAAGAAAAAAGGGAAGTCTGGAGGGCTGAACAATGCAAGAAGGAAGAAAACAAACAAAAAAAATAACATCAAAAATAAGAATATAGACGCAAGGATAATACCGAGAGGAAAGATCAAGAAAGAGAAATGGGGACGGGAGACCAAGGGGTGTGCACATTTTTGTAAAGAACCCAAAAGACCTCCAGTTTTCATGTATTGTATTCCTACCACACACTAACCCAGCCACTGGGGATGCACAAGCCAGTGCATTTCTTTGTGCCGGTCCCAAGCTCGGATAAATGGGGAAGGTTACGTCAGGAAGGGCATCCGGCGTAAAACCTCTGCCAAATGACTTATGCGGAGAACATTTCATATTTCCATACCGGATCAGTTGAGGCCCAGGTTAACAATGACCGCCACCAGTACTGTTAGCCAACAGGGTGCTGGTGGAAATTGGGCTACTGTTGGCCGAAGGAGAAGAGGAGGGGGAAGGCATGCCCAAAGGCAGGAAGAGAGGAGGAAGGTTAGGAGTGTAGTAGTGAGGGTAGGAACTTTGAATGTTGGCAGTATGACTGGTATAGGGAGAGAGCTAGCTGATATGATGGAGAGAAGGAAGGTTGATATATTGTGCGTGCAAGAGACCAGATGGAAGGGAAGTAAGGCCAGGTGTATAGGAAGCGGGTTCAAATTGTTCTATCATGGTGTGGATGGCAGGAGAAATGGGGTAGGGGTTATCCTAAAGGAACAGTATGCCAAGAGTGTTTTGGAGGTGAAAAGAGTGTCTTATAGAGTGATGTTTATGAAGCTTGAAATTGATGGTGTAATGATGAATGTTGTTAGTGCATATGCTCCACAAGTTGGGTGTGCGATGGATGAGAAAGAAAAATTTTGGAGTGAGTTGGATGAAGTGGTGGTGAGTGTACCCAAGGGTGAGAGACTAGTGATTGGAGCAGACTTCAATGGGCATGTTGGTGAAGTGAACAGAGGGGATGAGGAAGTGATGGGTAGGTATGGTGTTAAGGAGAGGAATGCAGAAGGTCAGATGATTGTGGATTTTGCGAAAAGGATGGACATGGCTGTGGTGAATACATATTTTAACAAGAGGGAGGAGCATAGGGTGACATACAAGAGTGGAGGAAGATGCACACAGGTGGATTATATCCTATGTAGGAGGCCAGTCTGAAGGAGACTGGAGACTGTAAAGTGGTGACAGGGGAAAGTGTAGTTAAACAGCATAGAATGGTGGTCTGTAGGATGACGCTGGTGATCAAGAAGAGGAGGAGGAGTGTGAAAGCAGTGCCAAGGATTAAATGGTGGAAGTTAAAAAAGGGTGATTGTGAAGTGGAGTTCAGGGAAGAGTTAAGGCAGGTACTGGGAGGCAGTGAAGAGTTACCAAATAGCTGGGTAACTACAGCAGAGCTAGTAAGGGAGACTGCTAGGCAGGTGCTTGGTGTGACATCTGGACAGAGAAAGGACGACAAGGAGACATGGTGGTGGAATGAGGAAGTACAGGAGAGTATACAGAGGAAGAGGCTGGTGAAGAAGAAGTGGGATTGTCAAAGAGATGAAGAAAGTAGACATGAGTATAAGGAGATGATGCGCATGGCAAGACAGAGGTGGCGAGGGCTAAGGATAAGGCATATGGAGAGTTGTATGAGAGATTGGACACTAAAGAGGGAGAAAAGGACCTGTACCAATTGGCTAGTCAGAGGGACAGAGCTGGGAAAGATGTGCAGCAGGTAAGGGTGATAAAGGATAGTGAGGGAAAGGTACTCACAAGAGAGGAGAGTGTGTTGAGTAGATGGAAAGAGTACTTTGAAGGGCTGATGAATGAAGAGAATGAGAGAGAGAAGGTTGGATGATGTGGGGATAGTGAATCAGGAAGTGAAACAGATTAGCAAGGAGGAAGTAAGGACAGCTATGAAGAGGATGAAGAATGGAAAGGCTGTTGGCCCAGATGACATACCAATGGAAGCATGGAGGTGCTCAGGAGAAATGGCAGTGGAATTTTTAACCAGATTGTTTAATGAAATCTTGGAAAGTTAGAGGATGCCTGAGGAGTGGAGAAAAAGTGTTTTGGTACCTATCTTTAAGAATAAGGGTGATGTGCAGAGCTGCAGTAACTACAGAGGGATAAAACTGATCAGTCACAGCATGAAGTTATGGGAAAGAGTAGTGAAAGCTAGGTTAAGAAGGGAGGTGATGATTAGTGATCAGCAGTATGGTTTCATGCCAGGAAAGAGCACTACAGATGCAATGTTTGCTCTGAGAGTGTTGTTGGAGAAATACAGAGAAGGTCAGAAGGAGTTGCATTGTGTCTTTGTGGACTTAGAGAAAGCATATGACAGAGTGCCTAGAGAAGTATTGTATGCGGAAGTCGGAAGTGGCAGAGAAGTATGTAAGAGTGGTACAGGATATGTACGAGGGTAGTGTGACATTGGTGAGGACTGCAGTGGGAGTGACAGATACATTTAAGGTGGAGGTGGGATTACATCAAGGATCAGCTCTGAGCCCTTTCTTACTTGCAGTGGTGATGGACAGGTTGACAGATGAGATCAGACAGGAGGCCCCGTGGACTATGATGTTTGCAGATGACATTGTGATATGTAGTGAGAGTAGGGGACCAGGTTGAGGAGACCCTGGAGAGGTGGAGATATGCTTTAGAGAGGAGAGGAATGAAGGTCAGCAGGGCTAAAACAGAATATATGTGTGTAAATGAGAGGGAGGGTAGAGGAATGGTGAGGATGCAGGGAGTAGTGCTGGTAAAGGTGGATGAGTTTAAGTACTTGTGATCAACAGTTTAGAGTAATGGTGAGTGTAGAAGAGAGGTGAAGAAGAGAGTACAGGCAGGGTGGAATGGGTGGAGAAGAGTGTCAGGAGTGATTTGTGACAGACGGGTACCAGTAAGAGTGAAAGGGAAAGTCTACAAAAGGGTAGTGAGACCAGCTATGTTATATGGGTTGGAGACGGTGACATTGACAAAAAGGCAGGAGTCAGAGCTGGATGTGGCAGAGTTAAAGATGTTAAGATTTGCACTGGGTGTGACTAGGATGGACAGGATTATGAATCAGTATATTAGATGGTCAGCTCAGGTTGGACAGTTTGGAGACAAAGCAAGAGAGGCAAGATTCCGTTGATTTGGACATGTGCTGAGGAGGGATGCTGAGTATATTGGGAAAAGGATGCTAAGGATGGAGCTGCCAGGTAAGAGGAAAAGAGGAAGGCCTAAGATACGGTTTATGGATGTGGTGAGAGAGGACATGCAGGCGGTTGGTGTGAAAGAGTATGATGCAGAGGACAGGAAGAAATGGAAACAGATGATCCGCTGTGGTGACCCCTAACAGGAACAGCTGAAAGAGGATGATGATTCCTACCCCACACTCTTTGAGTCTAGAAAGTAAACACTAGCGAAACCTAAAGAGAATCTACAAGTCGATTAAGGAACACAGCACAAGACTGCTATTGCAGGGGAACCATCTGAAGAGCTATTCTTGCTTCTGCTTGATAAATGTGATCTACTAATTGCCAACAGCCAAGCCAAGTATGAGTAATGTGAGACTTTCATCTCCTTGTATTTTTTTTTAATTTTGCATCTATGGCCGCAGTCAGTAATAAATAAGGTGAGACTTTCTTTCGGAGTGAGACATAAAACTCCCCAGATATAATCAATCACCATTAAATGTCACTGTCATGCCAAACAGATGGCAGCAGCATCTTCTAACTGGGCCCAATAATTCACAAGTTTCTGGGAACTCCATACAATATGAGACCAGAAACGAGAAGCTTTCATATCACCACACATCCAGTAATGGGATGAGAGTGAAGGATGCATGCTTGACAACTTTGTGGAGGTTAAAAAGAGGTGAAGCAAGCATTTACAACTAATGAACAGCCACTTAGGAGCCATGCAGATCTTGCAGTGAGATGCTAGGATTTGTCTCAACCTAGTTCAACTTCTTGTCATTTTGATTTATTTATAGATGAACTTGGCCATAAGTTGTGATATGACTGTAATATAAAGGCATATTCTGGTGAGTGGCAACATGGCAGACCTTTCTTACCCAGAGAGATGTCACTAATATAGTGTACTAAACCTATGGCTTGATGAGGGATAGGAGGGGGGAGTAATTTTTAATCTAATCTGAAGGAAGTTAATAAGCTACTAGATGAAAATGATGGTTAGGGTCCAAGGCATTACTTTGCTAGAGATCTTCACTGGATCTAGAAGCCCTAGGCCCAAATTAAAAAGTGAATGACCTATGACCCTGTGCCACCAGATCATCAGTGGTAATGTGTTAAGACTGACAGGAGATTCAAAGAGGGCACCCAATGTGAAAAGCGAGAAAACCTATTTTGATTGTAGGTCCAGAACTTAAAGAGACCTACTATAGATAAAAATAGATTGTAATGGTAATAAGAAGTACTAACAAACTTGACATTCTTGGAAATGTACCCATTTTATGCACAATGGATACCCCATTTTTTCACTGCCTATAAGATGTTCTGTTAAGGGCTGCAGGAGTTTATTACACTCAGCCCACACTGATTCACAACTGGTGCAAGAATTTTGAATCTGCCATTAAAAACAACAAATTCACAGACTTCTTGATGTGTTATTGTGCACAAGGTGGACTACCATGCACAAAAATAAACACACAACACACAGAGACATATTATATTGTGTTGTATCATATTGGATCATACCATATATTGGTAAAGGAAGAAGTTCAAAGTGCCTAATAAAGAATAAAGACCTGTTAAAAACTCCATAAAAATAATCAAAACTTCATTTAAAACCACTGGTGTGAAATAATTGTCAAAAACGTAGAGGTACCATATTCCACTTAGTAAGTAATCTCTAAGAAAAACAATTTTTACCAATCTCACTTAATACAAGATTCTATTTAGCCATGTAATCATTCACATGTGATGTCAAGGCTACCCCAGGCTAAACTAGTCCCTCCCTCCTTCCCCACCAGCACACTTTGACTATGTTCAGAGAGAAGGAGTTGGTAAAATTTATTATCTATTTCTTAAATAAAGAAAAAAGTATATTTTTTGCCTAAGCTATATTATCTAGTCATCTCTGTTCCAGATAGCATACTCAGTGTGTTTAATGTCATCTCTATGAACTTCAACTTGTGAATATTTTATCTATTGACAATGTTCATTTTATAGCTGTCCAAATATTTGCACTGTGTATGAAGTGGGTCACACTTTACTTAATTTATATGTTATTCTTCTGTATTAGGCTTTGTAAATGTAACCATATTATGCCAATGTGGAGCTTTTCTCTCCAGGCCTCCAATGAAAACGGCATATTATCCAAGTTGGACTTTCCCAGTAAACAAATGTCAAATAAAAAAAAGAAAATGAAATCAGACCAAAAACTTGAATAAAAATATTCTGAAAAGTCATGTGCACTAACATGTTACCCCTTAGTGCACAACAGGTTAGGGGGGAAAAAGACCTAGGCCTGATATCCTTTGCTTGTAATGTAGACCTACCTAACCAGAAATATGTTTGATATATTTTTCTTGGATAATTCTGTTTTCTTATTGAGGTGCCTTAGATACAGGTTCCGTAATGTTGCCCTTTAGTTCAGCTTTGACCTGATCAAGCTTGAAAGCAAATCTGTCATAATGCAACTATTCTGTGATTTAATGCATCTGCAAATACTAACTTCCAGTTTTTAATGATGATTCACATAAATCATTTATATGATGTTCAAAAGTGAGTCCATTGTCCTCCAGTTATAATCAGATCACAAAAACTGTACCTTACTTAATTTCCTTACTGTATCTACAGTAAATCACCTTAGATCTTACCCATCCAGACGTCATAGTTGTGATTCTGTCAACCCGGACGACCATATTATTTACTGTAAAACTCCAGACAAAGATTCATTTATACCACCAGGAGTTGATTAATGATTATTATTTTGTATCACTCCATCTGGTCAATCATTCAAACTATTTAAATCAGGCCACCAGTGAAAGAAAAATTCAGTGAGCAATTTAAGTAGAATTTTGTAGATATTCACCTCCCCTTATCATACCTCTTAAACTCTTAGAGCAAGAAATCTGGACAAAACCATAAATAAAAGTGGGACAAAGGCCCAAAAATAGGGACAACTTTTAAATATTGCTCTTATAAAGTTGATAGCAAAACAGGTTTTGCATTAGCCTGAATTTTCTGAAGGGTTTGAAGTCTCATACTCAAATGTCTGTCATTATTTTCTAACTTAAATCGTTAACGATTTGCTACCACTAATTTGCCAGAAAAATGGACCAAAAATATAAGGTACAAATCTGGACATTCTGAGAAAATCTGTACAGTTGACAGGTATGCCCCTTATACTTTATTTTTATAACAGACGCAATATTTCCAAGTCTGCAAAGAAAAACCCAGCCAAGGTAGAGTTTTCACTGTGTCATACCTTAAACACTCCTATAGTGGAAGATCATGGGATATATGCTAATGACCCACTAACAACAGTATTATACAGTAGAAACTCTAGCTTGGCTATGTTTTTCTTTGCATTTTTGCTGAATGGTTTGTCTGTCTGACGTTTTAATCCCTTGGTTTGAACATTTTCAAGTCTTAAACAATTTATACATACATTGCCTCTTGTCATGGTGTGATTGCTAATGAATGTATAAAACTGTGACTCTTGGTCAGGTGCCTGCAATGTATAAAGTTCCATAAAGCATAATTTTTTAACTCATCCATGACAAACTTTAAGTGTAGTAATACTTAGAAATTTACAATCAGACCCTATAAATCTAATTTAGCTTTAGAAAAAGGCAACTGATGTACAGCAAGATGATCTACATAGACTGACTAAAATCCCAGAAGTAATAAAATAAATAATATTTAAAACTCAGTCATGCATGTTTTAAAGACACAACAACATCATGAAATAAAAAAAAACTCTTAAGAGACTAGGACATATCAAATAAATAATGTAATTACATTTTCTCCAGTATCTTGGCTGTTCACCAAATATAACATAGCATTTTTCTCGCAGTGTTCCATAGCCAGTGCTGTATAGGTCATGAACATAAGTAAGTATGCTGGTCAATTTATAGCACCAAAAGGGCCACTCACAGCACAGAACTGACCAATACAATGAAGATCAGGGCAAAGATTTAAACAAGCAAATTCCAAATCTTCCTGCAGATTCCAGTAGTTACATTAAAATGAAAATAAAACATAAAACGAATTAATTAAATTAATCGAGTACCGTTTGTTTTGTCAGTAAATAGCACAACCACATAGCCACTAAGTATTAATAAGTAAAATGGTTGGAGGACATTCTGTGCAGAGTTGTTTGAATACTGTGGTAGCAAACAAAGCCACATGTTGATGTTCCCTCGTGGCATTATTAATGCAAGCTGAAGACACACAGACTTTTGTTGCACACTAACCAATCCTTTGAGGTCAGCAAGGAATTAGAAATGAGGAAAGACTGGATATTTTGCACTGGCATCATGGGGACTGAGTCAGTTGTGCCCACTCAAAATTCATCAGGATTACTTATCAATAAAACACAACAGAGTATACTCTTCTCAGCTGAGGTATTTCAGCAACTTCTAATTTTGACTAATACTGCTGCAAGTGCAGCAATATTTGTCCCTTACAGGACACCATTGCTTTGCTGAAACAAATTTCAAAGATGAAGCAGACTGTCAAGGAACAGAGGATAAAGCAAGCCATATGGAGGAGGGATAACGGTGTAGGAACAGCAGCAATATTTTGCCTCTGAAGGGTAAAAGGCTACATCCCTGGTCCTGGAAGGCTGGTGTAACAAGATGATGCAGTTGATCTTCTTTACGTTCAAATCACCATAGACAAAATCCTGTACCCCTTCCATGCAAGCTATAGGTCCTCCTCTATTACCCAAGAAACCCATACCACATATTTAAGCTTAGTGGAAACACTCACCATCCAACCCAAGACTATATTCATGGGTGACTTTAATTATCCCACTATTAAGTGGGAATCCTATACAATACCAAATGTACAGGCACACAGAGATTCCTGGATTTTGTAAACACAAACTCCCTGGACCAGACTGTCAATACACCAAGTAGGGGTGCAGCCATACTGGATCTGGTCCTCACTAATATGGGAGAGTACTAAACATCCCCTACTGTAATGTCTTCCCTGGTAAGGTCAGACCACAAAATGGTCTCCTTTCAAGTTAAAATAAAACCTGGAACCCCAGCTAACCCAGGAATGTTCAGGAACTATTCTAAGGCTAACCTTGGGTCTATATTAGAACATCGACAAAGCCATTAATCGAACAGCTTTATACTCGAAAATGCTGGTAATAAAAGTGTGTTTTGTGAGATCATGTTACAGTGAAATCAGAAAATTTGCCCTTTCCTCACTGTAGTGCAATCTCTGAGTTGGTATATTTAATCAGCAGGGGGTGTGGGGGTGCAGCCTCCTACAAAAGCGAGTTCTATTACCGGCATTTTTTATTATAAAGCCATTCGATTAACGGCTTTGTCGATGTTCCAATATAGATCCACTAACCTCTTACTATTAAGTGATAACCTGGCAAAATTTCAAGCCTCCTTAACCCTGAGAACACTTCTGCCTACATGGATCTGTTCACAGAAACCCTATATAAGCATGTTAATAGCTGCATAAAGGCAGCTGTACCCACCAGGAATAAGTACAAAACTAACTCAGAAAACAAGCCACCCTAGTAGAATCACAACATCAATAGGCTGTATAACAGAAGGAAGAAAACCATGGTAAAAATTAGAAAGTGCAGTACCCAGCAGGATACAAGCACTCTCATCAAACTAAACAAAAACTCAGAGGACAAATAAAGTGTAGCAAAGCCAAGTTTGAGGTAAATTTGACCTCCCGGGCCAAAGACAACCACAAAGCATTCTGTAGCTATGTCCACAACATCAAAGGCATTATGCAATTGTGTGCAGATCTCATTGCAGATGGAGCCACCTATACTGAGTCAGAAGATATAGCAAACCTCCTGGCCGATAAATTTGGCTCTAGCTTTACCCCTCTCTCCCCCTCAACCTTCCTTCAGGAAATACCATCGAAATATAATTCACCCTGCTAGAACTACGGAACAAGTCCTCAATGCTCTATCTAAGGACTTCTACCCAAACATGTATTAACTGATTGCATCAGCAAGCATTGTCTCTACCTCTAAGTCGAGGTTACCACTGCTTAGACAAGCACTCCTGATTTCTGCAAGCACAAGACCAACTACTTCCATAACACCCAATATCATACCTCAAACTCTTACAGCAAGGAATCTGGACAAAGCCTAAAATAATGTGGGGGGGAGGCAAAGGCCCAAAAATAGGGACAGTTTTTAAATATTGCTGTTATACATTTAAAAAGTAACTAGAAAAACATGATTTGCATTAGCACGAGTTTTCTAAAAGATATGAAGTCTGAAATTCAAATCAATGTCATTATTAGTAATTTCACACCTCTGTGATTTGCAAGAAAGCCACAGATTTTATGAGGAACAGACTGAAAATCTAAGGCAAAAATCTGGACAGTTGAGATTTAAGCCCTCCATGAATAGCAAGTCTCCACCTCATTATAGTTGGAAAACAATCTTCTGATAGCTCTTTCCAGGAATGTTGCACCAAGACAGTGAATAGCTTTTCAAAAGAAGCTACATTCTTTCATCTTAAAGACGTCTTATTTCTCGCAGACAGTAACATACTTGTATAATTGTTTACAAAATTACATGGTAACACACTGAGCCACTCAAGGAGGTCTCCACAGCATCTGCATCCAAGGGCTTAATTTACATATAAACTCATTTAATATATCCAGAGATTTAATATTTTCCAAAGACTACCATCTCCAACAAGAAAAAACATCCCATAACATGTATTTGTGGTGGGTTCCAAGACAACAGTTATCATGGTCCTAGTGAAATATTTGTGATTGATAAAAGAAAGATACTTTCAAGCTAGTCTTCTTCATTACTGATGTCCTGTAATATAATACCGTACCTCTGAATAAACAGTAAGAACAGAATTTGAGCTTCCTGTCTGTTGAAGTCATTAAGCAATCAAATAGTTGTACTTATTCTAATGTCTGAGTTTCACTGATGCAGAAGGAATTGTTATACTTAGTGATGGGTCTTACGAGGATTAAGGCTCTGAGCAGTTAACTGCTTCTATAGTCAAAAGTACAGGGCTTAACTCCTTCCACCTCCATTTGCCTATTGTGTGACTTTAACCACGCTACTTAACCAGACAGTCCTCCTGAGTCACATCTGAAAAGGGCTACTTTCTCCAGTGGCTTTACCCAATTAACAAATTGATAACAAAAATTATGAATGGTATGTACAGAGGAGAGACATCTGCTTTCTCTGATGAAACTAACGTCAAAAGAGATTTAATGACTGGGTAACATCTACATTAAACATGTGCAGTACTGTGTTTAATGAAAATTGTCCACTGTAGTTCCTAGACCTTTATAGTAATCCACTTTGTTCATAATGACATCTTTTACTGCATAAGAACACCACTTATATTTTCTGCCAAAGTGTATTCTTCTGCATTTCTTGACATAAAACTTGATATTGTTCTTAACAACAACAGGGAGTTCTCATCTTAGTGTTTCTACATTACTCAAGATTTATCACTATGGAACCAAGTTAGTATCATCTGCATATTTTGTGCACCAGATACTGCTGAGGCCAAACATGCACATTGTGAATATATTAAACAAGACAAGGCCTGGTATCAGTCTTTGTTGGACACCCCTTAAAATGGTATAAGGACACGATCTTTGGTTTCCAAAGTATGTGCACAAGACCTTTCAGATAGCCAGCATGAGATCCAACTGAAAATCATAAGATGTGTACTTAAAGAAGTTAACCCAAAATGATACCCTGGTGGGGGACTCTATTAAACACTTGATCAAATCACCCCAAAAAATCTTATCATCCAGTAATGCTTGATTAAGACTATCTATTACATTAGCAGAAGAGTTTATTAATTTTGAAAAACAAAAGTTGTTTCTGGCAAATCCATACTAATGCCACTTAGATGCTAACCTGGTGGCAAGCAAAACATTTAAAAGAACGTTTGCAAAGCCTTTAGAGTTACTGATTTCAAATTAATTGATATGTGTTTTCTGGATAAGATTTATTGCAACCCTTGTGAATTTATTGTATTTTATTTATTTATTTATTTGACATTTGTTAACTGGGTTAGTCCAATTGAGCCAGAAGCCCATTTTCAGTGGAGACCCAAGGAGAAAAGCTCCATAGTAATATAGAAACATATAATCTGAGTTATACATACATATATAGTCTGAGTCAATACAACAAGGAAAAATACAAAAACAATCAAAATTTAGTACAGAGAATACAGTTTCAAAGTTAGCAATTGAAAGAAACTTGCTTCTTTGACTGTGTACAGTAAAACTATTTACAGCTGATTCTTGGGAAGTACAAAATGGAGGACTGAGTTGAAGATCACTAACAGAGACAGCAACAATAAGAATAATACACAATA